>NW_010315330.1:1098-18879 GCF_000700745.2 Antrostomus carolinensis
CAAACACCACTTCCCAAAACAGAGACATTTATAGTGACAGAACTCTGAGATCGCACAAATTCAAAAGGCTTTTGTCGTAACAGACTTATCATTTTGTTGTTTTAAGTCTTGAGACAAATTTAGAAGTCAAGTAAGTTCTGCTCTGCAAGACTTGTATAATTTTTCTTGCTGCTGGCATTGTTATCTGTTCTAGCCCAACTAGCTCTCCAAGAAAAAAAACGCAATGTACAATGGGGACATCTTTCCCATAAGAACCAAATGGGTAGAAACATTAAACCTTGAAGGTTTTTGAGAAGGAGCACCAATAGGGCAGGTATTACCAACCTATCAGTGTGCCAATAACAAGATTAATGCACAGAGCATATGAACTTTTTACTTTACACATGGTATCTGGAAACAAAGATGTAGATTCTGCTGTAAACTTAAATTCCAAAATGGATTTTGAGCTGCAAAGCGCATCTGGACAGTGGGACAACTCGGTGATGTGATTACAGATGTGATTTTTGTTCCTAGTGCAAATGTTTAATCTTTTCCTGTGACCAAGTGGCAGCAGATAGCCCTCGTTCAAACATTAGTCCAGATATAGAACATGAAATATACAGACATGTCTGAGATGATATAACATTAAATCCATAAATTTATTGGAATACTAGATTCCCTATTCAAAGGATAATTTATAAATGCCTTAAAGAATAATAATTCAATGCTACGCACATAGAATTAACAGTACAACTCTATTTGTGCTCATTTGTGGCAATTTCATGGTGAATGGAGATGAAATGTCTTCCCAAACTAAATAGAGTATTTTTCCAAGATTAAAAGTAATATGTAGCTTTAAGAGGTTTAATATTTATGTTAGACCAATGTAGCAACTCTAAATACACAGAGAAGTGTAACTCAAGCTTTGGAGAAAACTGCAATTAAAAAATGAATTAAAATAAAATTAATTTTTGCCCTGTCCCAGTGTAATGCTGAAACTGCATTTATAAAAACTGTAACAGAAAAAATTTAAATAAAGAATAAATTACAAATATAACTGAAGAAAGGCAGTGAAAGCTAAAGGAGAAAGGCAGCAACTCAACAATAAAAGCGCTTTGCTTTGCTTGAGGTCAAAGCTTCTTATTTGCACAAAAGTTATTTAGACTCATCTGCACAGTTGAAGATGACAATTTTACAGCAAACTTGTGAAGTTTTGAATGAGGTGGGCTGACATTTGGGAAAGGATATTTCCATAAACAAATGTTGACATGTGACAGATGGATACAAGGGATATTTGAAGACTTCTGCATGTATTCATGTTATTCATATCACACATCTCTTTACAGGCTTCCTAGCAACAGAATTTCTAAATAAATCCATAAGTAGCCACATGTTTTCTGAGGGACTCACTTGCCCTCCCTGCAAAAAAAAAGCATTTGTGGGGTAATTCAAGAAAATCATTCAAGAAAAGTGTTAAACAAACGCTCCTTCTGACTAACAGAGGAAGTGCACGAGTGATCTGCACTGGTTCAGTTGAAAATTTTAAAAATATATTTCCCACACAGGATTTGTTCCAACTGTGTAACATTTTGTTTTACTAAAGTTGAGCCCTGAAAACATTTTCATTACCTGTGAGAGGATAAAATCACACATGCTGAAAGTGGGATTCCTCAAAGGTGCTACAGGGAAAATTCAGGATCTTCAGGCACGAACCAGGTAACCACCCTTCACTGGTCACAGGTAGTAATGCTGAAAGCTGTGAGCAACATTAGGTGCAATACTCCCTGTTGGCCTCCATTTCAGCTTTTTAATTTCCTGTGTCTGCCAGCAACGCTGCTACATTCTGCTAGAGTCTGGTACTTCTGGGATTTTATTTTTTTTTAGATTTCATAGAATCATAGAATGGTTTGGATTGGAAGGGACTGTCAAAGGTCATCTAGTCCAATGCCCTGCAGTGAGCAGGGACATCTTTACTAGAGCAGGTTGCTCAGAGCCTGATCCATCAAGCCTGACCTTGAATATCTCCCGGGATGGGGCCTCCACTACCTCTCTGGGCAACCTGTTCCAATAATTCACCACCCTCATATTTCATTTATGAATGAAAGACATTAGAATTGCACTGGAGATGGTCCTAGTAAGCTTTCAGACTGATTCTTTAACACACTGCAGCAGACACACTGCTTGAAGTCATGAATTCAGCACAGAAGATCTGAGGGTATCCAGGACAATGAAAACAACATAGGGGAAAAAAAGAGGCTTATTGCTAAATGCATTTATATTTGTAGCAATGAATATACTGGGTTGTTGTCTTGCGGTTTATTTATTAGTTTATTTATATATTTTTATATCCCAATTTCACCTCTAAACCATGTTCCTAAGCACCTTGTCTAGCTGTCTTTTAAATATCACCAGGGAAGGTGACTCCACCACCTTCCCGGGCAGCATGTTCCAATGCTTGACTACCCTTTTGGTGAATAAATTGTTCCTAATAACCAATGTAAACCTCCCCTGGTGCAACTTGAGGCCATTTCCTCTTGTCCTATCACTTGTTACCTGGGAGAAGAGAATGACTTCCACCTCTCTACACCCTCCTTTCAAGGAGTTGTAGAGAGCGAAAAAGTCTCCCCTCAGCCTCCTTTTCTCCAGGCTCAACTACCTCAGTTCCCTCAGCCATGAACTCATCACACTTATTCTCCAGACCCTTCACCAGCTTCGTTGCTCTTCTCTGGACATGCTCCAGCACATCAATGCCTTTCCTGTAGTGAGGAGCCCAAAACTGAACACACAGGACTTAAGATGTGGCCTCACCAGTGCCGAGTACAGTGGGAGGATCACTTCCCTATTGTTTCTTGCCACACTATTTTTGATACAAGCCAATTATTTTATAAGGCTCAAATGCCTTAATTTTTACTGTTGAGTCCACACTGAAAATCTGCTATTTGTCAAACAGCAATTTGCCTGGTGGCCAAAACCTTCACACAGCTAATTCATGCTGTACTTGTTTTTATTTCCACTCTGGACATCCTTTCTACAGAGTGGGGACAATGCTTTATCCCCATCACACTTCCAAAGGCCCCTCCATGTTTCTCTTACGTTAATACATATAGTAGGAATCCACAGGCTGTTAGTTTATCTCAAAATATATGGGGATCAGAAAGCCTTTTTTTTTTTTTCCTTCTAATCAAAATCAACACATTGGAAATACTAAGCTAAAATCTACACTGTACTCACCAATCTAAGAAAACCCGATTTCTGCTGGGTTTCTTCAGGCATTGTCAGCAAAAATTCAAAATACAAATCACTGGAGGCATCGTGGACACAGATGGATGTGGTAGAGCAGCACTGCTTTACCTTGGAGCATTCATTTAGCTACGTTCTTGCTATTACCTCAAACACTCAATTTACTTGCATCAGAGCCAGCTCAGGTTTTATGCTTTAGTTTTGATAATTCACATACTGGTTTGGATATATTATTGGGTTTTCAGGGTTTTTTGCCATGGATTTGGCTGTCTTCCTTTATTGCTGTGGGGTTTTTTGCCATATATTCATTATGATATGGATCATAACTTTTAAGTAGAGACTCTATTACTCTGTAGTTCGCTGAGATATTTCTTAACCCCTGTCACAAGGAAACCGTAAGTTTTCATATTTAAAAGATGCAAAAAATCCTCATAAACTTCTGGAATGTTTTATTGGATTTATGCCACTTTATGCTTTTTAATCACAAGGCCAATGACTGATGCATTCATCTCCTGAATGCTGACTGAGCTCATGACACAGTGGTATTTCATCTCAGACTTCTGAAGTCATAACATTTACAAAGTTAAAGACATCTATCCATCTCCGGTCACCCACCTAGTAGACACTTCTAGCTATGTCGAGTAAGTCTCTCTGTAGTAACATTTAACTTTTCCTTGATTCTTATTGTATAAAAATAACTTTTAGTGAAGATGTATTTGGCTACTTTACCATAGGGAAAGAAAAGCAATAAGGAATGGTGCATTCTTGACTACCGCATACCTTCAGGGATCAGGTTAATAAGAACAACGAATTAAATGGAACAAAGAAATGAAAATCCATCTGCTGTTGGGAAAATCAAGCCTCAAAGCCCTGAATCCCCCAAAAGAAACTGTACAAATTTATTTTCAGAATTAACAACAAAGGTTGTGGGAAAAAGACATATGAAATCAAAATATGTATGTATCACTCCCTCTACCATGGTGTTTACCTTGTAAGCTTTCTAGGGAAAAGAGCTGTGATTTCTTTTGCAGAATAGTAGGGCATATTGCAGGCTCAAAAGCCCAGTATTTCCCCAAGGAGAACTTCAAAGACATTAAATCGAGTTGTACATTGGTTTAGTTTTGATTGCTTAAAGGAAAATATATGAAATAGAATTAATTTAATGTCCTACTAATATAAGTTGCAATTATCTGGATGGTTAAATTCAGCTTACTGGCAAACACATTTGAAAAACTTCAAATTTACTCACCTATGTTCATCACAATATTCTGAACCAAAATGTCAATCCCTAATTTAATTTTTCTGATGAAGAAATCAAGGCACAGTTCAGTGGCTTGTTCAAGGCCAGAAAAGACATCAGTGACAAGCTCCTATTTATATCTCCTACAACTGGATAACTCATCTCCATAGTACAGAGCTCAGTAAAGTGCTTCCATCTCAAATTCTTTTTTTAAATCTCTTTCTAACTTAAAATATCAGAAATGGAAACTTTTTTTTTCTTTTGTGCTTCAGACCATCACTTTTATTTTTTCCTCCGAGAGAAAAATCTTTATTGTATTATATTTCCTGACATCACACATAAAACTGCATCTTCTGACTGCATTCCTTTACTAGCTTCCTTTAAGTCGAACTTACAGTTTACAGCTTGGCTGGGAAAAATGTAACTGGAATAATTTCTTCCTAAAGTGACAATTAAAAAGAAAAAAGAATAACAGAGAAACCACATGGACTTGTAATTGACTATCATGACAATTATATTAACCCAGGGATATTCATTTGAAGAAAAGGTCCTTGCAATGAGGCATTAAATCAAATGTACTTTCTATGGCTTGGGTATCTTTTATCTGAGATTCTCAGTGCATCTACAGTCTTTCATTACTTAAAACTGTAAAAACCCCCAGTGTCATCAAGCAATTACTGCTTATCTCCCCTTGGTAAATTCCAAATCAAGGACAGGGACAGATAATTTTTAGGAAGGTATTAAATCCATCCTTTCCAACTGATATTACTTTTAAAAACAAATTAATTTTTCTAGGTGGGTATTTGAGACATTTATGAGTTGTATGTGAAGCAGATGGAGATGTGAAGCATGAGCTGGTGCACAGAAATGAAATGAACCCCAAAGGCTACTCAGAGCTAAAGGCACTGCAGAAAACTGAACCAAAGGAGTCCTGAGACAAATTCTAATCCTCCTTACCTCATAAGATACACAACAGTCCCATGTTCCAGATTTCCTTTATAAGTAATAATGGTTGAAACTTGACATTTCAACCATGTACACAACAGGTTACATTTTTATATGTACCTTTTTTGGCTAGCATGAATAATGCTTTCCTTAAGAAGTCCTTCGAGATGATCATCCTTTTTGGTCTTGGATGCAAACATGTCACAATATCTTCTAGCAGCTTTAATGTCATACCTATCTCTCTGGTAGCATCAGAATGGACTTCTGACACCCATGATACAAAGTCCTACCGCCTTCAAACAAACCAAGGACATGAATTTTCCTCCCATCTGTACCAACTGAACTTCACAGAGTCTTTTATATGCAGTCTGTACACTGGATTCTACACAAAGCAAGCACTGTTACTAGATGTAAGATGCAGAATTTCCTATAGATTTTATTTTAAATGTCTAGGAATTCTGAAGTCCCTCAAAAGTCCTATGGTTTAAATAAGAACATATTTATTATTTCAGTTTAACTTCAGTTAGACCTTTGCCACAAATCTGAATACAAAGAGACAGACACTGCCCTTCTTCTGCAAAGTAGCTGTTTTAAACTTATCCTGAACAAGCAGAAATATTTTGGGGGGGCAGATAAGTACTATGAATGCATTATAGAGAAGTTCCAGGACACAGCAAGTAGTTTATAAAGTAACAGCCTTTTCAATTCAGGAAGCTGAGATTCATATCTACATAGGACAGAACAAAATTAATTTGATGGCCTCAGCATAGACCTAATGGACCTAATCAACATTTCAAACCACTTTTAGAAACAGTACTTGAGTAATTTCTTAAATGAGAACCAAACCAAAATAACAGTGTAAAGCCTGAGGTGACAAAGCTCAAAGGAACAGTCATTCTGCTGCATGATTATGTTTTCTATAGGAGAGGGAACAGGAATGTATATTAATGAGAATGAAGGGTTTGTAGAGAGAAATAATAGAAGAGATGGCCTCTTCCTACAAATTTTACCTCATTTATATCCTTGGACTATCACAGCTACAACAAGGTTACTATGAACAGTTCTTTTTCATGTGAGCAAATGCAGGAAAAAAAAAGGGTTTTTTAATCAAACCTGGCTATGGAATTTAGGAGTCAACAACATATCATAGTTGTTGCCTTTGAAAGCTTCTGAAGTGTTACTGAAGTTCTCTTTTGCAAACAAGCTTGTACAGCTGGCAGTTCCTCATACAGCTGCCTACAAACAGAAACTCATCAAAAGTTGAAAGGAGTCAAGCCACCCATTATGTACTGTTGTTGTACTGTTTGCTCCAAGTTTTTACCTCCTACTTCCAGAAAAAAATGAAGCTAAACAAACTCAAGTTTTGTTTCATCTTAGTGTTTTGAAAAATATTGTGAATGAAGATGTTTTACTGGTGTTAAATACTGCATGGCTGGAAACCAAGTACCATAAGTACCATCCAACAGCAAGCTCCAGACCAGGCCTAAAGCTATTGGTACAACTATGACATCTCAACCTCCACTGCTATGAAGAAACCAGTAGTAAGGTGACTAAAGGAACCCTTGGTGCTGCCAGGGGTACTGCTGGACATCCATGTCCTTCAGGTGTCATTTCTTTGGCTGTTTCTCAGAATGACAGCTTTTCCTCTCAAGATCTGGTTGCCTTATGCCTTTGGTTGCCAATGCCTTATGCGTGGGCATTGAAGATGAACTTTGGGACATTTTATTAGCTCATCTCTTTCACCTACTACATCTCAGTGTGATTTTTCTAGAAACGTGGTTTTCTGGTACAATCATGGATGAAAAAAAAAAACAAACCCTCAAAATTAAGTGCCAACGTTTTTCTATTACCAGCATTAGGACCATCAGCATGTCGCAGTCCATACTGTCTGCAAAGCAAGACTAAGTTAGCATACAGTTCAATCATCAAACACAGAGCTGAAGCATGAAATAATCTGATTAACCAGGATTCAGCTGAGTTACTTACAGATAAACGACATTACATTGTCACAGAAGGCACCACACTGGTCAGTTGAGTGAAATCTTAGGAAAGGTGTTTTCTTCCCTCTTTCAATTTCTTATCTACAAAATGGTGTTAATGCCACCTGCCTCTTTATGGAGCCCTTTGAGTGGTACAGATAAAGAAAAAAACTGTAAAACATGTTACCACTCTCAGCCTGAGTTACACAATTTTAATCAAAGACAAATATTAAACTGGAGAGATCATTTCCCTTGTTTTAGGCTAAGGGAAATCATGGTCAGAGTGTAAGTGAGGCAGACTTAAAGAAAATGAAGTTTCTTAGAAAAAAAACCAAATCTAACCAAATCCTACATTAATTATCATTCTCCTCGTAGTTTTCAAAAAAAGAGACATCTGAGAAATTTCACTTGTCTAACTTTGATGCCAAGCAATTAGCTACAGATCAAAAGTGGTAACTTAAGAAAGCCCCAGTGAATCAGCCAGGTGATCTTGTCTTACGCTTAAGCCTTAAGTAGCCACTTGGCACATGCAGAGGACGAGACCTCTAGTTCCCTCTTTCCTACAGAATAGAATTGCCTTATATAAGCAGAAATGGAGATTTCAGCATCCTTTAAAAACACTTCATTTCATGCCTCTCTATTCTGTAGAAGGATACTATAAACTCCAACAGAAAGACGACAACAATCTTTGTTGTTGCAAAATAAACAGCAGGGAGCTTCCTAGTTTTTCACATTCAACAGCAACAAATTTATTTTAGTCCAGCAAACTGAAGACACACTCCTGCTAAAGTGACACTCATTCAGTGAAATACCAAAACCATTTGCAACACTGTTGACCCTTATTTTAAGTTCCATTGCATTAAACTGCATTATTTGGGAAAACAGCCTACAAAAAAACATAACAAGCTAATCTCTAGGGCATCAACAAGTGCGTTTCCATGGACCTCTCTACTGAATTGTGTTGGAACACATGGGAAGGCAGCATGAGAATTTATTGTGTTACAGAGGCTTGCTGTGATACAGACATCTGAGCTACTTGAAAGTCCCAGCAAGTCTTTGTCTGAGAAAACAAGTAAATAGCTCTTTTTATTTGGCCTTTATTGGAATAATTGATGTTGCTATAGAGAACACAGTCATAAATTCGATCATCATTTTCTCAAAAAAAAACCCCAAATAATCTCTCTAAAAGAACAGTTTGGAAGCAAGCACAACAATTGAGCAGATAGATTTCAAGGAATCGTAACTGCAGAGCAAATTTACCTTGTAAATTAAGAACCTATATGTCAAAATCTATATATTTAAATAGGAACACAATGTTAAATTTGCTCAAAGGCAGTTCCGAATATCACGTGAAAGCAGAGTTTTCAGATGTCAAACACTTCAAACACTGACTTTTGACAGTTTGTACATACAGCGGAGAAAATCATCACAAATAACTGAGGTTCCCATTAGACCCTGAGCTTTTTTATCTGAGAATCTGGTGGCCAAAAAACTCTTTCAACTATGGGCACAGTAACAGAAGGGTTTCAGGGTAGGTTTTTGCTGCTCAAAATAACTTTCAGCAGATTTTCACAAAACTGTCTTGTTATCCATCCTTTTGAGCACATATGCCAGCGACTCCGTGGAGAAGAGTTGGCTAAGCACCCTGATATACCCTTTGTGCCCTTGTTTGCTTGAGCTCTGTTTTGGGAATTGCTTGTTGCTCTCTCAAGGGTGGACTAAGTTCACAAATTAGATGAAGGCAGGTTGCTCTTCACTGGGGACACCAGCCACAAGGCTACTTATACTTTTTTCCTCCTGACAGCAATTCAGTTCAATAAAATTAAAAGGGGCTCTAGGCTGCAAGGTATCATTATCCAGACAAAAACCACCTCAACTGGAGCTTTCAGCTGGTTCCTCAACATCTCTTCCATCAAGATGGGAAAATGTAACAGTCTCCTCCTGAGAAACCTGAAATTTCACTTACCTTTACGTCCTCTGTCTAAAAGAGTCTATCGTTTCAGTACAGGAGTAGATATTGCTACTGCCAAAGCTCTCTATTACCACCAAAATGACATGTACATTAGTCACTGGAGGAATCTAGAAGGCTTAAAACACTGGACAGGTTTGGTACACAATATTGATGCTGTGATATGTATTTTTATCCTTTCCTGGATTCCTTACCAAGGCCTGTAAGCTTCAGTTGCTGACAGCTAAGCCTCTGGTCCACTACAATCCACTGTCTTAGAGCAGAAGGAATTGCGATTGCTTCCTCCTACCTGCTGTGATGGGAGTAGCCAATAGCCGTTAATTTTAAACCACACGTTAAGGTCATTGTACTTTTTTAAAGCATGATAAAGATACGATCATAGAATCCTAGAATGGTTTGGGTTGGAAGGAACCTTAAAGATCATCCAGTTCCAACCCCCCTGCCATCAGCAGGGACACCTTCCACTAGACCAGGTTGCTCAAAGCCTCATCCAACCTGGCTTTGAACACTTCCAGGGAGGGGGCATCCACAGCTTCTCTGGGCAACCTGTTCCAGTGTCTGACCACCCTCACAGTGAAGAACGATGCTTTGGCAGAAGCTGTTCCTATAGATCAGTAGTGTAATTCCATGGCAGCTTATCTTTGTGGATATCACTATGCTGAATTGCACACAAGATTCATCTACCTCTGCACCAGATACTTCAGAAGGAAGGCAAAGAGCTTCAACTTCTGGTACTGTGGAAGGGGGTGGGAACAAAAAAAGAGCAACACACCCTTTTAATTCTTCTGCCTTGGTCCCAAGAAACCTGGCATTTAACAAAACTTGAATTTTCCAACAGAGAGCTAGAAAATGGTACTAAGCCTTTTAAAAGCTTCTTCACAGAACATCTATGAAACATAAGGTCAATAGCCATTTTCCATACCTTTAGCCATTTCCCAAAAGTTTCTCAGTTTTCTGAAATGCCACTTAGGTTCACATCAAGTGTTTTAATGAATGCTCCTCTGTAGCAAATCATTCCCTCTCAACCAGCACAAAGAAGCTGGCAATCACCCCCTCAGCTTGCCAGTGGCACAAAGCAGGATTTTTAAGGGTCTGCAGACATTACTTTTACAAGATCAGACCAGAAGGAATAATTTCTGCCTTGGTGAGTCAATGGGAATTGCGTATCAGCACTTTATGAGGAATCAAATTCCCTTCATTTACTACAAATCATTTTATATCCCAAGGATTCCCATATGAAACAGTCAGTCATTCCTCAGGGAAGATCTCCATTTACTCTTGCCTGAGGTAGACTCTGAGTCAGATCTTCAGAGCTGGGTTCCTGAGTGATTAGTGACACACAGGCAGAATGAAAACTTGTCCCAACCACAGTGTCACATGTTGATGAAGGGCAGAACTCCTTAACTTCACCAGGAACATGACTTGGGCCCATGAATTCTGCCCTTTAGAAATAAAATACATAAATAAGTATTGGAGGGAGTTTTTTAATCGGCAACTTTCTCTGACAACAAACCCAATCTGTTAGTAAAGTATTCTTGGTAAAAACTCTCTAATCTCTTTACCCTTATACGGTATAGAATCAAGTTTGTAGCTCTAGTCTGGCCTGTTGCCAAAACTGGAACATCTGCAAACTTTAAATCCCTTTTTACTATAAACTCAAAACAGGCTTTCCCCAGAAAGAGTTTGCATTTATTCTGGAAGCTACACAATGCTAAAAAATTAAAAACCTAAAGTAATAATAACACCATTCCTTGAGACTAGAATGTGAACAAAAATAAGAGTAATTAGCCAAGAAATTACAATTCTGCTTTATATATGGGATCTTGATTTGTAAGCAAGGACCTGTGACTTTAACAGATTATTCAAAACCCAGGAAAAAGAACAAGACAATAACCATATTTCCTGAGGAACCACCCTAAAGCTAAGACATTTATAACTTCTGCACACTAATGAAACAAACAACACGGATCTCATCTGTTTTTCAAGATGTTAGAAAAAAATAATCTCAATTGCATTTAGCTTTCTCTATTCTATCCAACGAGCACTTTATATACCTTCTCACTTCACAGTTAACCCTTGAAAGAGAACACTATGCATATTCATGGGTCTCAAGGCATCTTCAAACAGATAATCTGTTATCATGTCAATCGATAGCTCATTCCTGAGCCTCTGCTGCAGAACTTCAACAAGCCAGCAGCCCATAATACCAGAAACAGCCTCTTTTCCCTTATTCTTTCTGCAGCTGTACTTGATGATGAAATAAACATTTTGCCCCCAAACAGGAAGAGTTATTCTAGTAGGAGCAACACTATCCTCAATTTTAATCACTTGATGTGCACCTTGACACTATGTTGAAGGGTATTTAACATGCACTAATTATGATCATCCCTACTTAAAATCCTTCAGTAATTTAAGTCATCAAAATACATGTGAACCACAGCAGTGCCGGATCTCCTCGTCAGGGTCAACCCACCACACTGGTCTAAGGACACAAACCAAGGTACACACCATTAAGTGACTCTTCCAACTCAAAGTAAACAAATAGCAGAGACCAAAATCAACCTAAGAGTATATTTAAGAGAATATGTTAGGTGCATTGCTTCCCAGTAAAGTCCAAAGTATTTTTTTTCCATTGCCAGGCTCAAAGTAACTCAAGGGGAAGATGTCTCCTTCTTTTACAGACACAGAAAGTTGTGTTCATTCAGCAGGGCAGAGAAAAACTTGGAAAACAAGGTCTTCTGAGTCTTAATCTAGCAACCCATCCACTTGATTGTCTCCCAATACTAAGGATTGTTAAAAAAAATGTAAAAAAATAAACTATTGGGGGTCAAAGCTAAAACATGCTGAAGATCATAAATTAATCTGAATCACTGAAGACTGCTGAATCAAAGAACATAGACCAATTTCCTTGAGATGAGGAGCTTTACATGATGTTCTGATATTTATAATCTTTAAAGGTAAGATTGAAGAGTGAGGGAGGATGAAGGCTCTAGGAAAAAATGCGCATCTACCCTTTTCGCACATCTATTAATGGTTAAATGCTTGCGACTGTGTGCATGAAGTGTATGTAAAGAACGTCCAAGGGCTGAGAAAGAGGATTATCTGGCACAGAAACACACTTCTGATATTCGCAACATTGATCTTACTTTAAAATTTGACTAGGAGAAAGCCTCAACAGAACCTTTAATATAACATGGTGGAAAGTATTCATAACTTCTGAGCAGTTATTTTCCAATGGCTTCCACCATAGGAAGGAAAGCATGGTAACTAAAACCAAAGCATGCATACCTGGCTTGGGTGTAGTCCTGTGGCATAAAGACAGACATTATACTCAAACTCAGTTTCAGTTATTTTCTGTATATTATAATTACCACTAGTGCTTTAATTACTGCATTTTGCAGATGACCCATACACTAACCATTGAAAAAAAGTCATTAAATCTAATGAAAAATTAAATTCCAAAGACTTCACTGGATTGGCTTCTAAACTCAGTTTTTAGAGTCTTGGAATAAAACACTTCGACAGTTTACGTCGTTGAATAATTGAATGTCATATTAAATGTCCTCTTTTAGTCATCATTCATTTAATTATCTCCACCATTGCAATAATGCAATAAACCCATGCTGATCAGTATGACTTAGCATTTAGAAGCACAAATCTAAGAATACAAAAGCAGTTACAGTGTTTTTCCTCAAAAAAAAAATCAACTTGAACTTCAACTTATCTTTTACATGCATGATTATTAGCTCCTACTGCTGGGGTCACCATTCTACCTGGACTATAATGCAAATATATAAATATTACATATAAAAAAAGATATTTTCAAGGGAGTAATAACTGATAAAATTAATTAGGGATTGAGAAAGAGAAGAAGCTGTTAAAAAACGGATCCAACCTTTCTTTCCTTTCTCAGTATCTCTTCAAAGAGATTGTTCTCCCTTCTCCAGTATGTCTGGAAGCCAGTCACCAGTTGCCAACCTTTTGTCTCTGGAGTGTAGTTGGGATTTCTTGCTTAACACTCTGTGATAGCAAGGCGATCACAGTTAGCCCAGATGTGGGATTTGAAGGTAGAAATAGTGCTATAATTTTTTTTTTTTTGAAGTGTACGTTTAATAAAAGTCAATATTGGAGTTTATAACATAGTGGTCTCTGAGATATTCTTAGAATGGACAACACGATGTACAGAAAACACACTGTTTCATCTACCACTGATTAGTAAAGACTAGTAAATATGTATTTTATTATGTCTCATTAGTCAGTAATGATTTTCCCATTTAATCTAATTTTAAATAGCAGTATTAAATCCATATACCAAAATATTTTAAACTACATCCACAGACACTCACAAATATAGATATATTTTCATGTGTGTGTCACTGCTACAGGTTTCTGTTTGCAACAGTACTGTTTCTCAAGGCTGCAAAGTCATTTTTATTCACATTAAAAACTATCCTGTACACCTATGTCTACCAAAAAGAATCCTCAAGCTTTTTATATCCAAAAAGGTCATTTCTGCTTCTGATTGGTTGTCCACTTGTAATAAAAGAAAACCATGACCTAAATTCCCGCCATTTCCTTTTAAATATTTAATATTCCAATAATCTCTGCATTGCTTTCAGCAACTAACACAAATTAAATGCAGAGTAACAACAATTTTCTCAGGAAGGCAGGTTCACTGGCAGCATAGAATCAACAACCAACTGAGAGTGTGAAATCCTGTAATTCCAATACTGCTCTAATGCCAAAAAGGTGTGAATGAAAAAAAAATTAAAGAAACCCTACATATTTCTCTTTGATCACTGGAGACTTGCATAGAAGGAGATCTCAATTTAGGAAGAGAATAAAACAGACTGAATAAATCCAATCTGTATTTACAAAGGTCTTGACAATAGGCACAATTCTTACCATCAATAAGCACTGGTTTTTTTAACCTCCTCTGGAAAACTCAGCCTATGGCATTAAACTTGCTTTGAAAAAATATGCAAACTGTAGCATGCTTATTTTCAATCTAAGTCATGCGATGGGATGAATCATGTGCCTGAGAGCAGAGCAGAAAAGCTTGTCACTTTGAAAAATGATTACCCATGTATGTTGGCTGCAATCATTTCATACCAAGAATATTACCTAGAAAAGGAGAACAGGAACGCACACCTCATCCTTCTAACTGACCTTCCATCTTATGATGTAGGCAGTGACTGTTCCTGTCAGTCTGCCTGTTACACATAAAGGAATTACGGCATTGGGAGTATTAGCAAAACATTCAAGTTCAGAGAGTAATGACACCCCTGAGGAGACCTGACATCAGATCAACCGAATGTTGATCCATCCACAGACCACACTGTCACTTCTACAGGTTGCACCATCTCTAACACGTCCACCTACGTTAGCCATAACTCAGAGAGAAAATAGGTTTTCTCAGAATCTGCAGTGTGACCTATACAACACACACCACCAGATTCCTCCAATTTATCTGTGTTCACACGGGAACAACTTCTAGAAAAACATCAGTGCTGAGCAATGGCAAATCCAACGCCCTTGATGTGAGTGCTCCTGTGATAAGTGAGTTACTCTCCCTGTTCAGAAGAGCTACCCAACTCAAGTCTGAATGTACCTAGCTTCAGACTCCAGCTGCTGGATCTTTCTTTGCCATCACCAGTTTTTCTTTCCATCAGCAGTCTTCTGTTCCCCAAAAAGATAGGCATGGATTGTAATCAACAACCCATAACTTTGTCTTCTTAAAATTAAATACAGTGAGTTCTGTCTCAGTCCTTTTAACATATTTTTCTAGTCATCTGAGCATTTCCGAATCTCAATTTTTCAAAACTATAGCTATTTTTCTTTATAACAGCAAGATTGGCGTAACCATGATGGCCTAAAGATATAAGTACATCAAAGTCAGTTCATATGTTGGGAACTTACACAACTTCAACATAACGTTTTAAAACCTTTATTATAAAGGTATTACTTTACAAAAAAGGAAACGTAAAAATAACTTATAACTGAAGATGTGCAAAGAGTATATATTCTCTTTGTATATATTTGGATTACCATATTCAGATTTTATCAAGATTTCCATATTGCTGTTACAGAAGATAACTGGAAAATGACTGAATTTAATGCACTGTACATGATGTGCTGCCTTTGAACAATGAAAATTTGCTGGGTAATGTTTTCCCAAAGGCTTCTGTGTAATGAACATGGGCCAGCTCAGAGAAGAGACCACGGCAATTTTAGTATCACTGCCATCTAAACAGTTAGAGAGAAGAACTAAAACAAAATTTAGCTAATTGCAAAATGTAATTATGTTTGAGAGGAGTAAACCACCATTTATTCTTCTAAGTGCTCAAATAAACATAAAGGGGTTTCTCAGACATTCTCCAAGTAGGCAAGTAAAAAAGAAAACTGGAATATTAAAATGAAAGAGGAGAGTAATCACAAATCAGGCAAACAAAAATGTAAGAGTATCTTCAGGGAAACATTAACAATATTCAACTCATAAACTGTATTAGTGCTGTTCTTATTTTTGTGATTAATACCACCTTGGATATTACCAGTGCTCAACTTTGTTTCTCCATGAAATATATCAAGCTTAAGTGATGCATTTCATCTTCCCTGATGTTACTGAAAATGGAGGCAGTAATCAGCTGGTTCAAGAAGTATGAACTCTTGAAGTTCTTACACAGTGCAATGGTGCAAGTAGGCATGGAGCATGTCACGAAGGATAAGCACAGACAACCTCAGCCTGGCAAACTGGAAACACAGACAGCAGGGTAAACCTCTTGTTCAAATCAACAAGTCTTCCTCAGCAAACACTTAAGAAAGAAATAAAAATGTCCATAGTCTAACATAACTAATCTATAAATTATTCTTTTTCTGGGCTGGCAAGGGATAGGTGATTAAAAGATACACATCAGACATATGCATCTGACACATGTGTGAGACGCCATTTAGATGGTCTACAAAACCTGCATCTTTCCTTGATGTGAATTTATTTTAAATCTAAACCATTTCTGACATCAAGGTATTTGTCCTGTCTTTACATCAGTTTCAAGTGATGGACTTATTCCATGACATGGCTACAACAGTAGAGTAGGAAACAATTTGAACCCTGGAAGTTTACATTTTGTAGGAGTAATGTAAATCAAGTAACTCTAGTTATCAGTGTCGTAAGTAGCTCTAAGTTCACTGATACCAGAAAAATGCTTCAGATAATCAACAAGCCAAGCAAAAATATTTCTGTTTTATAGAGTTAGCAATGCAGTTGCTTCCAGATTTGAAAATGAGCATTTAGGTGCAGTGAAATGAAAGAGACAATTGGAAATCAATTAGTTGAACTGAAAATGGAAATGGTTTCAACCCCAGAACTGAAATCTGTACTGAGACTTGTATCAGTGTTCTTATTTTATCTTATGCTTTGAAACTGGCTTCACATGTTGAAGAACTGCAAACAGTCCCTGGTTTGGTAGAATTTGAGTATTTTGATATTTATCAACAATGGCAGCAACAAAACCACCACTGATAATTTTGATTTACTTGCATTCCTAAGTTTAACTGAGGCAGACAGTTCTTTTGTCTATTTAGAGATACGAAATTCAGACCAGGAGATTTAAATCCAACGGGATTTACCGTATCTAACAAAGCCAGTGTAATGACAATAGAGAAAGGCTTCCTTTCCTTCTCTCCTCCTTGGAATGGGTATTTGGGAAGGGGATGTTTTGGGATGGAGATGGAAGTGGTTATTTCCCACAGGTTGAGCCTCACACATGGTACAGATTGGATGTCAGGAAAAATTTATTTACTCAAAGGGTTCTCAGACACTGGAACAGGCTGTGTGGGGAGGTGGTGGAGTCACCATCCCTGGAGGTATTTAAAAGACGGCTAGATGGGGTGCTCAGAGATATGGTTTAGTAGTGGACAGGTCCGGTTGGACTGGATGATTTCAAAGGTCTTTTCCAACCAAGCGATTCTATGATTCTGTGATTAAGGAGCAGCAAATAAAATACATGGTTATTTTGAAGTTGCAGATATCTGTTAATAAGACTGTGGCAATGTGACCTGCTTGTTCTCACTTAACAAACTCTACTGAAGGAGCTTGCTATCCCATACCAAAAATAAATAGAGCAATCAGAAAGAAAACCCATTCTGTACCTCAATGGTTTGCTGTTCAGTAGTCCCTCCTCAAATTAGAGTAATTAAAAGCTCTCATATTCATCCCTCCATAGATAAAATACATGTGAGGGGATGCTGACGATGTCCTGCTGTGAAATTCTCCAACTTCCCACAGGTAAATGTGGAGGTAGAAAACTCTGTATTTTGTGTCATCTTTATTTAGCAACATATCAGCAACATCCAATTACAAAATAATCTTAAAATTCTGGATAGAATTAGGACCCTTCCCTGCCCGGCTGTTGGCAGCAGGGGCTGCAGGG
>NW_010315331.1:0-9335 GCF_000700745.2 Antrostomus carolinensis
TTCTCACTCCTCTCTCTTGCTGCAAAGTGTGGACCTTTTTTTTCTCTTCCTTTTTTTTTTTCTTAATGATGTTATCACAAAGGCGTTACTGATGGGCTCGGCCTTGGCCAGTGCCAGGTCCATCTTGGAGCCGGCTGGTATTGGCTCGGACATGGGGGAAGCTTCTGGCAGCTTCTCTCACAGAAGCCACCCCTAAGTCCCCCTCCCCGCTACCAAAACCTTGCCACACACACCCAATACACCTGTCCAGCTGAGGAACGGAGTGATAGAGTGGGCTTTGGTGGGCACCTGGCATCCAGCCAGGGTCACCCCACCTCAGTACTATATGAACACTTTCCAGAACTGTCTTGTAATATTACTTTAGGGTTTTTTGCTATACTTCTAAATGAATTCCACAGTAGCAGTTAGCTACATTGCTAATTACCCACAAAGCATCAAATAGATAATAGACAAATAATTATTTTGGTGCTGACCTTTTCTATCCATGTCAGGAATGTGTATTAGTAAACAGTGGCACAAAACAAAACAGTTTATCTTATACTTAGCAGCCTACTGTTAAAGCCCTTATTAATGTTAGTTTAAACCTACATGTAGTCTACTCATGTCTATACAAAAACTTTTTTTTTTAAGTGCCAGTTCTCACCCGGGTCATCCATCCAGTGAATGTGTTGCATGATCCTGGTCTTGGAGTCCCCAACTTCGTGCCTGGGATAAGACTTTAACTTGTCACCTGTGGCCCTTTTATAAAGACTTGAATAATTTCTGAAAGAGACATTTAAACTCTTTACAGGAGATAAGCAGAAAAGAAAATTTATAGTTAAACAAGACATCTTTTACAAAGAGAACTTGAGTCTGTTGTTCACCTACATATTAAGTTCTGATGTCAGGTTGTCAAATTAGCAAATCTGTTTATCAGATAACAGACCAGCTGACTATCTTTCCTTCTGAAATCTAAGAAACCTCTCCCCTTGTACCTCTTATTCCAAACATTTCTCTCTCCTCCTCACTTTTTAAATTGTGTTAGTTCTAATATTTTCTTTGATGGTCTTTCCAAGGATGGTTAATTCCTACCAGTTAATGTCTGATGGATGAGGCACCAGTATTATATGCAACTTATTTCCCTGAAATATATTTATGTATAAATCATACATTTCAAAACTGAAACTCATTCAAGTCTAGGTTAGATGCATATATGCACATATACCTTGATCCTTTTCCTTTCCAGACCAAGTAAGGTTCTAACTCATTGTCTCCTACTAAAAATGCTTAAACAGAAATGTGAGAAACTGCAACAACCTGAGGGACCATAAAAATATTTCAGAATATTTTCATATCTTCCTTTATCTGAGGGAAGTTTACTTCTAATAACTGGTTTTAGACACTTAAAACATGTCAATGTTACCTATGTGTTTTTGTGGCTCTGGATCTATGTGTCTTCTCTGGGATCCCCAAGGAAACTCTAATGCCAGAAAGGCAAAGGCATTCCAGTATATTTCGTTCATTCTGTCTGTGACTTTCTTTATGAAATTCCCCTTTTCTCTGATTCTTATATATACATATATATATATATATAGTATAAACTCTACTGAACAGATTAGAGTTTAAAAGAGAAATATTGAAATAATTATTTCTGTAAAACATGAAAAACATACAAAAAATGGAGAGTAACTAAAGTTAAAACAGGACTTGCATAGTGCTTTGTGACACTTAGGAAAATTATTCTATATATTGAGTTTCTCGAACTCACGTTAACAGCTTTTTTCTCTTTCAAATAATTTTTATCCATGTAACAGTATTGCTATCACAGAATTGTGTGAAAGATTATAGCTTTGGTCTCATAATGCTATTTTAGATCCTGCAAGTTGTCACCGTAAGATTATCTAGTAAAGCTACATTGAGGTTAGTGGAATAATAGATATAGTAAAAAAAAAAACAACCAAAAAAACCCAAAAACCCACAAGTTTAGTTCCTTAAATAAGAACTACCCTTTCAAATGGGAAATATGCATTGCTTTGGAAGTGTACATGGCTTCATGAGGAGATTAAACAAGTTCACAGAAAAGAAATTCAGAGGGGAGTGATTACACATAAGGCTCTGGAAAAGTATGTGGTGAAGTATTGTGTATGCTCAGTGTGCTCTTGTAATCTTCCATATTCATCTGTATACCTTGTCATAGACAGTGTAGTTAGATGAACTTGGGGATCTGTGTCACTACAGCTCCTCTTGCCTTCTTATGACCTTCTGTATGTTCAGAGTGAGCATATGTTGTTTGTCCGAAAAGTAGATGAAAATATAATTCACAGAAGAAAAAAAAAAAAACAAATTCCAAATTAGACATGTATGTACCATAGAGGATTATATGGCATTTGCAATATTTCAGTAAAAATGTATATGTCTGCTGCCAGCTGATTAGAGAACAACATGAACTACCTAAGGGTTGGCAGGACGTGTGGTGAAGGTTAAAGCTGTACCTGTGAGTTTATAAGGACATACATTATTCAAGGCCTTGTGCAATTATCATATATTCTGTCGACTATTAGGACATGTCTGCAATGCACAATACTGTTCGGAGCAGAGTTATGAGCAAAAAGCAAACTCTGGAAGCAGAAAAAGAGTAGGCGTCTTTGCACAGTTAGCAGAGAAACATTGCTCTCAAAACTCAAACTCATATCTCCTCAGAGGACTGCAATGTGCTATGATAACAAATCTACTCAGTTAGAGCTTTGTGGGGCTCTTTGGGATACATTTTACCATATGGTGACTATATATTTTCAGTCATCTCATATATATTTTAAAAGTCCAGGGCAAAGAACATGGACTAGATCACAGCAACCTTGTTGTAATAGGTTTATTATACGAGTTATTAATGTAAATCAATGGTAGGTGTTGACTGTTGGCAATTTTTAAATCAGAGTAATTTTGTTGGCTATATATGGATTGAACTCATGCATTCAGATTTCCAAATATTTAATTTAAAACTATGTATATTTTGTATGTGTGATAAGAATTGTGATGGATCATGGAACTGTACTGTGGAATGGAACTGCCATGTACAGCTAACTTCCATTTTCTCAGTCAGTAGAATATTGCAAGTCACCTTGGCAATAGAAAGTTTTGCCTTTAGGCAAGAGTTATACTTTTTTAGTACTGGATCAACAACTGGAATTATTCAGTTTTGAACTAAAGACAGCTTTAAGGTCTGATATCTGCTGTTTACTTGCGATTTAAGAATTTAATGAAAAATGCAGCAAAACATGTCGGCTTAACAGATAGTCTAGATGACAGCTCTAATATATGACATGTAAGTGATAAAATGTTTGAGAGAATTATGAAACATTCGATATCATCTTTAGTATAACCCTCTTTTCTGTCTAGTTTAATTTAGAATGCCTCACCCTTGACAAAAGGTCAGATAGATGTAATAAAAAATAAACCAATGGTCTAACCTAAACTAGTTGATAATTAGGTTGCTTTTTTTTTTTTTTTTTTTTTTTATGAATACAGCTTTCTGTTGTAACTAGTTTAGCATAAAAGCAGAGATATACTAAGTAATGACTTTATCAAGCATCCTGAACTGTATTATTGTGTCCATTGTAGTGAAGACAAACTGAGACACTCAAAATTATTTCAAGTATGGTGTCACTCTCCTAATATATGTCTTCTATTTTGTTATAGCTAAGTCAACTCGGTAAGTTGTTTTAAAAGGTATAAGGATTTAGATTTACTAACTGTATTTATCACAACTAACATTTATGAGTGATCACCAGGAGATTTTATATGAAATGGAAATCAGGGAAATTATTTCCAGTGAAAAAGTGTTTCCACATTTCTCAGCGATGCTCTTTTTAAAGTTGTACCCATTTTTTTAATCACTTCACTTTTTTCTTTGTTCATACCTTACTAAAGATGATTTTTATTGTTATACTTTTGAAGATTTTAATTTATAACAGCTTCAAAAATAATGACTACTAAAGAATTACATTTGAAAGAGATTTATATAGAATCATATAAATCAAATTTTATTACACAGTGATCCAGAATTTTTTGTTGACCAACACTGGTCACTCTGATACATGACTATCTTCATTTTCCGATGGAGTTTGTAGTTTTTGGTCCCCTCCTTCTGTGAGACTTTAATTTTGGCTTTCTATCAGTCTACCTATTTCCTAATTATTATCACACTGCTATTAGATCATCAATCAATTTTTTTCTGAATATGTAATCTGTCTATATTATTTGACATTCCCATCCACAGTAAATCAGTATCACTCAAAACTGCAAATCCACATAGTGCATGTCATGCCATGAAAGTGGGACATGACACGGACTTCAAAGATAATTTTAGTCCATC
Organism: Antrostomus carolinensis; assembly: GCF_000700745.2. Classification (NCBI taxonomy): domain Eukaryota; kingdom Metazoa; phylum Chordata; class Aves; order Caprimulgiformes; family Caprimulgidae; genus Antrostomus; species Antrostomus carolinensis. Next base: position 4,352 of record NW_010315331.1, read on the forward strand.
AAAAATCTGGTTAAGAAACTATTGAATAGATGGACACAGATTTCTGATTTGCATGGAAATACTATCCAGAACAAGTCATTTACAACACTGCTATTTTAATGTAACACCCAATAAAGATTGGTTCTGAGAATTACAGGCATGAGGATAGAAAAATTCTGAAATAGACACTGAGGGCAACAGTATTAATTCCATGCAACAGTAAAGTGTGAAACCGTGGCCCTCTAAATTGCCTTCTAGTGTTTTCCTCTCCTTTCAACTGTAAAGAATATTTTGGAGGAAATTAAAAGGGAAATTTGTAACCCAGACTTTAGATACTCTGAATTATACCTAGGTTAGGTGTTTAGACAGGCATCAAGTGCAGAGTATAAATGCTTTCTTATATATCTTATGAAGTTACAGCTAAAATCTATAAGCCTTTTAAAAGTAATGACAAAAATTTCATTGATTCTTTCAGTCCCTATGTCTGTAGGAAGAGTAACCCACTATATAATTAATTTCACTAAGTCTTCCCCATTTTCACCAGTGTTTGTCTTCTCAGCACTGTGATTTGCATGTAGAAGTGAAGGTCGGAATTAAAATGCAACTTGCTTAATCTCATTTGTTCTCAAATGACTTATTTCCTACAATTTCTGAAAATTCATTCTAAAGTTCAGCCTTGTCAAGTGGAGGAAATCATGTGCCTTTGCATGTCAGAGGAAAAATCTGGGATTAATTTATCAAAAACAGGCCAAAGTTACCTACTTGTCTAGATTTTACTTTTCTTTAGATAGCATTCTGTGAATTTTTACAAATCATTATTTTCCTTTTGCTATTGCTGCTGTGGAAACAAATGAAGGTGGAAAAGTAGTTCACAGAGGAGGGATAAAAGTGTTGATGAATTATTTTCAAAATGGGGAAAGTAGCAAATGGAGAGAGAACTAGAGAAGTCAAGAAAAAAAAAAAAAAGGGAGGAGGATTATGGGTCAAAAAGTACTGACAGCCAGGGGAAGATCAAGAGGTGAGGGTAGGATGAAATAAACAGAAAAGCCTACTGAGACATTTAAATAAAGACATTTGTCTGTAGGTAGAAATGTTAACTAATAACACTAGACTCCATCCTGAAATGATGTAGACCTAAAGAGGTGCTCCAATGAGAGGTGTCACAGGCACATACAAATTGTTGTCCTGGATTGAAGCAGGGGTTTTGTTAATCAAGTAACTTCATCAGCAGGACCCGGTTGTTTCAGGGAAGTTCTTAAGACCAAAGGCTTTGGAATACCAGTCCCCACTGTAACTTTCAACCAAATTCTTGTTAGCAAGGAATTTGCTAGTGCTTGTATTTTGGGTTGCTTTTTTGCCTTTAGCTAGTGTAACTGAGAATTCCGAAAATTCACATGAATGGACAGCTCTTTTCTAATTCCTTGAAGTTCTTTGGGTATGAACCTGGATGGAGGTCAATTAAAGCTCTAAGTTTTTATCCTTGTTCATAGCAATAAGCTGGCACAATCACTTTTAAAAGAGAAAAGGTGTGTTGTGCAAGTAGACTTTTACTATATCAAGATTAGGAGTTGTATCTTGGGTAAATTTGTTTTTGCTGAGGGGATTATAATGAATTATTCTACATATTTTATGCAATTATTAGCAAATTATGATTATGTATGCTACTCTCATCTTCAGTGTGGGATATCAATTGGATTTTATACTAGGAATTTCAAAGTATTATCCGGTAAAGGGACAAACATTTCTCTATTTATAACATAGGATACTCTATATCCTGTTAACATTTAAAAAAAGAAGACATTTACTTTCATAGAAGAGGATCTAGTTTTAACTTCTCACTTTAGTAATTTTCTCTTCTATTTGATGACTGAAGTAATCTTAATCTTAAAATATTTTAGAATTTTCCTTTTGCTTTTAGATGTGTACTGCAGTTGGACAAACAGCCAGACCTCCTGTTGCCTTGTCCTGTTCTGATCCTCTTCTCTTTCCTCCAAACACTTTTAGAGACATCTGTGTTTCTTTTTCCTCCACTGAGCCAGTCTTTGTCTAATGAAAGAAAGTGAACAGATGTAAATATACAAGCACAACATTACCAGGTATTAAGGATCTTGTTCATGCATGCACAAACACACATGAACTCCTTTCCAGGTGCCATGGTTCATGTTCAAGTGTAAATATTTTCACACTTGTGTAATTCTCTCTTTCATTTCCCCTAGCACATAACTCAGCGCAATACACTCAGTCATGTTGAGTTTTTTTCTTTGCTTCTCACTTTCCAACCTTTGTTTTCATGATCCATTTCACAGAAGTCTATGTCCTGTTTGCACGCTCTAGCCTCTACCCAATCTATTTAACTTGAGAGATCTAACTGAGCAGTCTAAGTCAGATGCATTGCTACCCTGGGCTGTCTGTACTTCCAGAACATGATTCAGTTCTGAAGTGGGTTGAATTACCTTTTGGAAGTTCCTGTACCTTCCTCTGACAGAAAAGGTGCCTTGGGTAATGCTGTTCCTAATTTAAGCAATGTCTGAAATTAGGTGGAACTGAAACAAGTCCCATAGCTTACAAATAGGATGCTGGAAGACAGATGCTTTCCAGCAGAACAGGCAGTTTCAATTGCAGTTCAAATACATGAGAAAAGGGGAAGAAATTTCAATTTCATGTAGATCTGTTCATAACACACGGCACAGTACAGGCACAGTTCTAGTTCTAATGATCATGTTGTGAGCATATAATACATCATAGTTTTAAAGAAATACCTCTTTTGTACTAGTGAACTGAAATAATTATTTGTCAGTGAAAAGTACAATAACCAGAGCAGAAGGTCCCTGATCATTTATGTATACTAAGACACATCTGTCATAAGAAACCTGTGTGATTAATATACAAAGTGGTAAAGAATAAGCCATTCAAGGAACTGAGATTATGCTAAGAATAATCAGATTACCAATGTACAAAGTCAAGGCTCTGTTATCATGTATCCTGATTAGAAATTCAACTACAATATTCCTTTCTCCTTTGATGCTTGTAATAATATTCCTTGCATTGAGTATTGAGCCATCTTCGGTGTTTCCAGTTCTACAGAAGTGTGTAGCTTGGATTTTTTCCCATCTAAGTAACTAAGTGCATTAAACCTCATCAAATGTCATATTGACTTTGAGTCCAAATTAGTAGCAACAAACTGGTGCTGTGTCACTACTAATTCTTCATACCCAACCAAACAGAGAAATGAGGAGCAATAAGAATATCGTCTTTGTTATATAGCCATTGCAAAGGCATGGCATATTATAGCCTGTGTAGTCAGCAATACAGCAAACGACAATATGAATGTTCATAATACCTTTGCTTTGCACATAACATAGAAAGCAATCAAAATATGTTGAGGTTTGTGTTGGTTTTTTAGGTTTTTTTCATACTCTCAAAGAAATAGAGCTTCCAGTCTTCATGGTAGTCCCAATCAATAAGCATATCTTGGCATTCTAGATTTTTTACTGTTTAGTTAGTGTCATATTGTACACAGTGTCTGCAACATTTTCCTGCTGCATGCTTGCAAGTAGCAGCTGTTTCATGTTGTTTTCCACTATGGCTGTCCCCAGGCTTTATAGCCTCATTCTTTAACATTATCCTTCAATTCAGTGACTGATAAAAATGCTCAAAGACCTGATTCCAAATGTATTTATGCAGGAAATGTGGATAACTCCCTCCTCTGTCCTGGTTCCTATAATACTAGTAGTAAGGCTTATAAAATACAGTAACACTTTGCCTTTCTGCAGAAGAATGAGTGAATCAGTCAAGTAAATTAAATGGAAATTCCTAGCAGCTAACTGAATATCATACAACTGAGTCTTGTACAACTCAAGCTAGAGCTATGTATGCTGCTGAGTTGAATAGTTAGATGGCACATGATTCACTGCATGCATGATGCCAGTCACGATATTAATTTCAACCATTCAATGGATAACCTTTATACTTCCACTGTGACTAATTAGTAGCCAGCTCTGCCACCTTCCATACAGATGCAGAGTGTATAAGACTTCCATTTGCTATTGGGTACCCACATTCCCTTCAGAATTAAGAGGTAAGCCATCAAAGTTATGCCTGGGCTGTATAAAACAAGGCATTTAGGAGCAGACACAGAGCAATTGTATAGCTGGTGAACACCTGCCTAAAGTACAGTGGGCACTTCTAATAATGTAAAGAATAATTTGAATTAGAATAGGTACAGAAAAGGCTATTAGGGAAATGGAGAGCTCTCTAATATCCCCTATCTTTTGAGGAGATATTAGAGAGCTTGACTTGTTCAGTCTAGCAAAATGACATGGTAGTGAAACAGCTACAAAACATGTGCTGGGATAACAGTCAGACTCCTTAAAGCAAATTTGTTGCCCCATCATATGCAATTGCTTCTGTTGATTGATGTGGGATGCTGTTCTTTATTGCCTTACTCAGAATGCTCTAGCTTCCTTAGCTAGGACATTTAGAGGTTAATAATTTCCATTACCACCTACTTGCACCCTACTGTTTCTAGCCACTGACATACACCCATGAGATGTTCAAGGACTCAAAAAAATCTGTGTTGTTTCAGTAGTCTTACATTTTGCAGGGCTGAAGACCATTTCCTCTGGAAATTGTAGTAAAGCTTGCTTTGGATTTTATAAGAGAAACCCAGGTTACTTGTGTATCTTCTGGTTTAAGTTCCTTCCACAATGGAACCAATATTAGCCTGACCCTGCTAACCCTATACCTTATGACCTTGTATGCAATTTTAATTAAGAAGTTTTTACTTTAGGAAACTATCCTGACTTGCTCTTCTGTCTCTGTAACTCTCCTCTCCTTTTTGTCCGCAGCTCTTGCAGAATCAGAGAACAGTCCCAGCTATTCCCTTTGTTATAATTTACCATCTGGAAAAGGATTTAGTTTATATAGATGTGCATGACAAGGATTTATCAGATTAAATTACCCTTAACTTAGACCAACTAACTACTAAATCACCTTTATTTTTTTT
>NW_010315332.1:0-8290 GCF_000700745.2 Antrostomus carolinensis
TTGTTCCTGGACTTTCATGCCGGGAGAAGCGGCAGAGGTGAACTCACTGCAACCTCTATTCCCTGTCCCCTGTGCTGCTTGCGAGGCAAAGGTAGAGAAATCGGGAGCAAAGTGATTTGAGCCCAGGAAGAAGGGGGGGTGGGGGAAGGTGTTGTAAGATGTGGTTGTTATGTCTCACTGTGCTACTGAGATGAATGGCAGTGAATTCAATTGATTTTTCTTCCCCAAGTTGAGTATGTTTTGCCCATGACCATAACTGCTGAGTGAGCTGTCTCTGTCCCCATCCTAATCTGTGCCCCCTTTGTTGTGTCTCCCATCCCATCTCACTAGGTGGGGGGAGTTAGTGCAGGACTGCATGGTCCCACTGTGGGTCAACCAACCACACTTCTAAAACTTATTGTTCTCTTGGGTTCACACAACTTTTACTTTCCTAGCTCCTTTGTAAACTAAGATCTGATAGACTCCCTCCACTTCTACATTTTCAAACAGTAGCTCTGAAGCAATTCTTATTTATTCTGCCTTTTCACTATCAGACATTTCTAACTCCTCTCCTCAACTTCTACCCTCCCCAGAGTACACAAGCTAACCCAAAAAAGGAACTAACCTGAGCATTCCACAGAAATATGATTCCATCATCTCCTGCAGATGCAAACCTGAAATGAAAAACAAACAAACAAAAAACCCCCCCAAAAAGCTGTGAAAACTTCAATATAGCATAATGTAATGGAAAAGCAGTAAACAATTACATAAGAGAAATATTAGCAAGATGTATCAGACTCTGGCTTTAAAGAATAAATACATTCATAAATCCCAACTACAGTTTACAAACTGAAATCAGTATATTTAAATAGGTGTTTATCAACATATACTAATATAAGAACACAGCTTAAGAATTCCAATACATATTATTATAAATAGAATCCCACATGACAGAACCGATTCTCTTGTTTAAAAATATGAGATCTTACACACCAAATAACAGTGAACTGTTAAACCAAATACTATTAGCCAGAGCCAACTGACTGCAAGATATCTAACAAGTTACAAACCGCTCATCTGAGCTCAGCCCAGGAGTAGAGGAGCCCAGCATTTATCAGGATATTTTAAACTGTGGCTTAAAAGAACTCCCAAAGGGAGTGCATTTAAGGTGCTAAATTTACTTCTATTAAAAATCCACCTAGAAGGCATACCATATGACAAAAAACCTGGATCATATTAGCGTGTTAATCTCACATGAACAAAGGCTGACCTAACTTCAATCTTTTTCCCTAGGCTAGAGTGATCATCTAACCCTCTGCCTGCATCTGCACCTTATGACCACAACAGCTGCACTGTATCTGGAGCACACATCCCAGTTATCCCACTAAAGACATACTACGAGTTGAGAAAACCAAAACTGAATTCAGTTGTTACTTGCAAACAAAGCTACCCTCTGATTTTTTCGCTTTAAGCCTTCAACAAGGGTTAAATAGGTAATATTTAGAGAACTAACTGAGATTTGTACTGGGTGCAAAAAAAGTAATGAGGAAGAAAGGTTATATCACTTCTAAATTTTTTTTCCTGTTACCAGCTGTGAATGGTTTCATTAACTACATACATGTCCTCTCTTTGTGATTAAAATATTTGTGAAACTTGCTAACACAATACATTTTCAGGCATAGAGCCATAGGGTTTTCCTCTCCCCTTCTTTCTCCCACATATCCTCCTGTTTTATTCTATTATAGTGTTAAAAAAAAGTGTAAGCTGTACTTTCTTCGTATCTTTCCTTATTTTATATCCAGTTGAGCCTCCTCTTCAACAAGATTAGAGAAGAAAAAACAATCTTCCATGTACACCTCTGATAACATTAACATTATTTTAACTTGCCTTTTAGCCCTATTATACCTTGGTTTGTCCCATTAGAACTTAAAATAGATAGACTCTCACAATTCAGCAATAACCCTTTAAATTCCAGTTCCTTGAGTAATATTCAATTTCTCAAGGGAGCTGTGTGCCACTTCAACAAAATTCTGGGAATAAAGCTGGTGTTTGAAAGAAGGCAAGAGTGTAATTCATCAACAGAGAAGTTCAACAGTGTGCTGTTTTGTGTATTATTCTCCTCATCTTCTAACCAGGATTTCTGTTTAAAGAATAAGGTATATTGGAGAGCTAGTTATCCTACGGTTAACATTCTCTTCATCAAGGCGGAGATTCATGATTCTTTTCCAGTCATGATCATCACCATCTATAACCTTGTCTGTTTCCTGAAGGAGCAAGGAATGGTCAAAAGAGCAACAAAAAAAGCTATTCTTATAACATGTTATGAACTCTGCTTAGTTTAATGTGTCAAATGCTACAGTATTACATGCAATTTTATCTCAGTCCATTTTTTGGAAGACGCTTGCTGAGGCTTAGCCTTCTTTAGTGATCTTCCAATCAATATGACCCTTACTTCATGTTCAAAAAGTACAAGAGAAAGAAGAAGAATAAAAAAGAAAACAGTTTTCTGTTACATTTATACAGGATTTATTTAGTATCTTCAAAAACCAATCTGAGAAAATTTTCCACTCACTGGTTTTAGCTGAGCCACTGAGAAAACAAGAAAATCCTTCTGCAAAATTCTCAATAAGATGACATTATCTAAAGACCTGAAGCGTGAAACTTGGCTTACAATAGTTGACAAAAAGCACACAATGGAATAGCTGCAGAAACTAAATAAAAACATTTCTGAAGCTGAGTAACAATACTAATTTTACTGAAAAGAATCAAGTGAAAAATATTATCAGTTGTTTAACAATCCAGAAACTACTATATTATTGATCAATAAAACCCTAGAATTACTGTCCAGTGAAGTGACTCTATTAAACCCTTCAAACTCTTAAAATACTAACCAGCTATGTAACATACTCCTTATCCATATGCTGTCTTATAACCTGTCTTCAGTGCAGGCATCCAGGCTTTAGTTTTACACTGATGATCATTAGTTTAGCTTCAATAATTTACCTGCTACCATACAGTAAAACCCAAAATAGTAAAAGATTTCTTTGCATCAGAGAGTGCACGCAACCAAAGAATATTCTGGTATTTCTATAATGACCAACTACATTTCTTGAATATTTATTTTGGGAAAAATGTACTTTGAGGAAAGGTTATTTTAATAACTTCTCTGGGAAAAAAAAAAAAAAGACTGAAAAAAACCCCACAAGATTCTTCTATTTTTATACAAACCTTCTGGTGGATTACTGTAATGCAGAAAAATAAATGTTATGGTAATGCATGTAACTTTTCTGATATAAATATATTTATGATATTAAGAATGAAAACTGACAAGCCAAAAATTCTCCATGGAGTCTTCTGTGAAATTTTTATATATATATTTTTGTACAAAATTATTAGAAAATAAGATTCTGCAGGCATTCCAGATTTGGAAGAGACCACTTGCCCGATCAATGTACATGGGAAAGCAGAGACCCTTCCTTCACAAATCACCTGCTGTACACTGTAAGGATATAAACCAAATTCTTACCCATGCTAACTTTGTGTAGTGTATTGATGAATACATTAGAAATCCCCTTCTATGCCTAATCCATTAAAGATATAAATTACTACAACTCCTTAACAGAAAGACTCTTGCCTATTACTTTATGTTCTTAGTTCTAAAGGTTTTCTGTTTAATTCTCCACATGAGCCAAGAGTCACTACATTTATTATTGACTAAAGGCTCCACAACCTTACTTTTAAGGCAGACAAATATTTCCTCTCTTGCAGACTTAAGTTAAATTAGGGAACATGCAAGACTAATTTAGACAAAGCTATGATAGAAACCATGTCATAATGTAGAACTGCCATAATTAATTGTCTCAGTCAAAGTGACAATGGTAAATGTTCTGACTTCTTCACTGCTTCATCACCAGTTTTCCAGTTTTTAGATAACTCCATCCTCAGAGTTCAAAATAAAGTTGGACCTAGCTATAAGGAACTAAGAACAGAACAGATAAAGCTTGTCAGGGAATACATAAAAAAGTGCACAAAGCTGAAAAATGGAAGACAGAAACAAAGGAACAGTCAGGTTTCAAAGAAGTTCAGCAAGCTGAACAAGATCAGGTTGGAGGAGATATGTAATGCAGAGATTGGGTAGATGTTGAATTTTGCTAAGCAGTCATTCTGAATAAAGTGGTGAAAATTTTAAAATTTGAGAAGCCCAGAAAAAAAATTGCATTAACCAAAGCTCAAGTGAATTAAGCACCAGGGTTTCAAAAAAAGTATAACAAAAGATTGGAAAGAGAGACACAGTAACATTCAGTATTGTTGAGAATGTCATGTTCAATTGCTACAGTGTACCTGTAGGAGTCTATCACATTATTCTGTAGAACCAAGAGGTGAAATAACAGCCATCCTTAATTGAAAAATATAGAACACATGCAACCACCCAGAAGAGAAGCAGACACTGCTGCTTATTGTCCTGGGAGGAAGTGTGTACATGCATGTACAGAAGGAAAGGTTCAACCCAGGAACAGCCTGAAGAAGGGCTAAATTAACTAAAGGCATTTCTTTCAAACAAATGAATTTGTACCAAGAAACATAACTCCATCACCACTACTTTCTTATTAAAGTATAACTTAAAAGAGCGTGCAAAAGATTTAGTAAGATACCAAGAAAAGGGAGTGTTCATCCCCTGCCTTTTTTTAACTCCAGGCTTTTCCTGCCCCAGTCCTCCACCAAAAATAAAAAGAGAACATTAAAAATATTAATACATTTTCATGAATATTCTCTGAAGTATTGCCAATGATGCTGTGAAACGATCTGAAATGCAATTTCATACCTGCAATCATCTATTTGCACTAGAAATCGTACTATATCTTGATGACCTTTCAACACAAGGAGCTCCGTGTAAGGATTCTGTATTTGTTCTTCACCGATTGTCTGTACAGAAGATTTCTAAAATTCACAAAAAAGAAATTAAATTTATTTTGTACTGACATTACAAAGACCTGGTGAAAATAATAATAATGTCTAACAATCTACATATAGGCTGACATGCGAAAGTAGAGTTATATTTGAAGTTAAATTGTTTCTGAAATACCACTTTGCCTTAATGAAAATCATTACAAAATATAATTTCTTTTATTTCAAGTAAATAACATCTTTCTATAGTATTTATTTTAAATCATAATACAGCATTTTCTGTTTAACAAAGACATTTTCTACTGCTTTAATCAGTGATATACCAAGATGAAAAACCCAGTTCAGTAATGTGCTGTCATGGGGGGCCAGCTTCATGACTCAATTCAGCATACATTCAGTTTTTCATTACATTACACCTCTTCCAAGAGGTCTCTGAACTTCTCATTATCTTTTATCTACCATATAATTTTAAAATCCTATACAAAGATGACGTATTTAAAATAAGAATAAATGCTGTTCTGTTACATAATATATAAATCATCTGTTGGGACTCTATTCACAAAATACCAAAGCAAATCACTTAAAAAAAAAAAACAAACCCACAGAGTGTGATTAATCATTTTATAAAACAGTATCTGCAATTACCCCTAACTAGACTATTAATTAAAAGAACAATCAATCACTCAGAGCAAGCTGATCACCAGGCAGGGTCAATAAAATATTGCACAGGACTGAAGTTTCAAGGCATGACAGTTCAGCTAACCTCAATCATCAGTTCTTTTTCAAGAGACAACTTTTTTGTATTTAAAGTCTTCCACATTCTGGAACAACTTGCTATTAGACATTATTTCAAAAACCCATGCTAAATAGCTCAGTAGTAACTCTGTGACAGCATTCTCCTCATTCTAGATTTATTTTACATGACAGTCAACATAATCTCGTTTCCAGGACTGTTTCTTCTTTGAGGACTTCAACAGAAACTAAACTGTAAAACAGCAATTACTGAGCACAGTACAACATGCAGCATACATGTACAGGTAACCCTGTGTGAAAGACAAACATAATATCCTCAGAAACACCAACATTTTCTTGCAGGAATAATATATTATTTTATATTACCTCCATATTGCTACTATGATACTATTCATCAGAAGTTAGAAATGACAAAGTTAATAGATAGGGGAAAAAAAATTGCGTTTATTTTTAAAATGAAGAGGCTGTCAAAATGCTAGATCTTGTGATTTTATCTTGGTTTTGTGCTACCTGATGCATTTCATAAAGCAACTGTTCCTCATTTCATGCAATTATGTGAGAATAGCAGTACTCAAAATAATGCAAGCAAAGTCTGCATGATTATAAAGGAAAGTTGGACAAATATGGAAACTTGGAGTTCACCTGTCAAAAGCTAATCAAAAAACTCCTTTAAAAAATTGAGAGTTCTAAAAATCCTAAGCAAATCTCAGCCTCAGTGGATGACATTAGCAATACTGTAGTCAGAACACTTTGATTTTACTAATAGAAACAAAGAATTACTGTGTGAATGTAATACTGCTCTGAAAAAAATCAGAATGCATAAAATTAACATCCCAGTTCTATATTCTGTTGTTCCTTTTCATTCAGTACAAGACAGTGCTACTATATTGAAAGGGACAGTGCTGATAAAGTACTATAGATAACAACAAATAACAGTTTTTCCCCCCAATACTGTCATACAATAAGTTATGCTCTCTTCAGATCTTCGTTAACATTTACCAGTGTTGGGTTACATCCACATTCTTTCCCTGAATAAACCTATTTCTTATACAAACTATTAATTGAACTCTCTTGTAGCAACACCAAGTTTTTAGAAGAGAAAGCTAGATGCTAATACTAATGGAACCCATTCCCAACATGCATGTTTTTATGCAGCACCTGTAAGCATCGCTATGATAACCAGTAAGAAAACCACAACATACCTCTCAGCTTCAGAACATCCTATAAACCCTGTGATCTCAAGTGTTTAAAAGCGTAATTTTCAAAAGCAATTCACCAAAAATATGGATACAAGAGTACACAAACGTACTTATGTGTATCACAGAGCATGATAATTTAGCTTATATGGACCATGATGTTATTGTAGTTAGACTGCTCCCATTACCAGAGCCACTCTGCTCAAGATGTACACCTCGGCCATCAACTGAAGATATTCAGGATCTTAAGCCTAAATGATTTTCAATTCCATAGTGGAAAAAGAAATTGCTAAGGAAAAATTTACATTTCCCAAATTTATGATACCTTTGACAGAGGCTTTCTCTCTTCAATCAGTGCAATGTCACTCTAATACACCTGGTCTTCTCACGACTGGCTTAAGCCACAGTACATGAAAATGAAACAAAACACTTTTAAACCCATAGCCCACACACTGCTATGGGCTTCCTTATCTATTTAAGAAGAGTACAGAGAGAATTAACTGTTACAAAGATGTTCTGTAAGTGAAACAGTATTACATAACACAAGAAAAAAAGAACAATAGTAGTTTAGGGACTAACCCTCATCAATATTTGTTATTCAGTTTTTCCACAGAGAAGCAATCACTCAGCAAACCAGCGGCAGCAATGGGAAGTCCTGTGGATCAGGTTTAACCAAGCCATGAATGGAAGAATGGAAGAACTGTACCACACCTTGACTCACACCCATGCTTTACTAAATCGCAGTATAACTAAACCATATCCAGAGTTGAAACTTTGCAGAGGGACACACACCAAAGCAGTTTTGTAGCACATCTTCGAAAGCTGTTGCATATTTCCCATCTTCCTTTAAAGAACAGCTGCACACAAACCTGCTAAATATCACTGCAATACAACCAACATTTTGACTGATGACAAAGGTCAGAGGCATTCCCAGACATCATCATTCCAAATTGGTACAGACTCAAACTTTCAAAGTAACTACTGGCATTTGGAATCAACCGTGATATTCTCCTGACTCACTCACATACAGCAGCTGAAAAATAATGACTTCCTCATATTTGTCCAGATTACAAAAGCACTAAGTATAAGGCGCTCAGTAATAGTGTTAATTAATTCTTGTTAAGTCCAGGCTGAGAACTTCACCAGAGTCTTAAGAGACAAGAAAATCCCAATAATCTCTCTCCTCAAATCCAGTAAAACTCTTTTCCCGAGTAAGGAAACAGGGAAAACGGCGGTGTTCAGTGCACTACAAAGGCCTGGTTTATTTTCTGGATGGGAAACTGCTAAGAAACGCTAAAAGACTACTGCAAACTACAGCGAGGACATGTAACCAACAAGCTACTGCCCGTAATCCACATTTTGGGCCGGGGAGTGCCGAGGGCAGGGCCCCACACGCCTGCGCCGCACAACAGAACCCCGGCCGGCCCGGGACGCGCTGAGCGGCGGGGGAGGGGAGG
>NW_010315333.1:0-2547 GCF_000700745.2 Antrostomus carolinensis
GGCACAGACGGGGCTGGTGTGTGTAGGCTGGTGGGGTCTGAAGGTCATCCCCAGCACCCTGACACCCACAGCAGAGAGGCAGCTCTGCCTTCTCCCACCGTGCCCCCTCCCCACCTTCCCCCTGCAGCCAGCAGCACCTCCCTGCTGTCAGAGGGACCCTCAGCAGGTGGGTGATGGCCACCTCACCGGTGATGGGAACCTCGCCGCAAGCTGGTAATGCTCCAACCTGCCCCTTTGCCTTTCTGCCCTCACAAAAACACCCACTGACACTTCCAGGCATTTATTGTCTGCTGTGACACTTCCTGGTGGGACACAGCGCTCCAACCATGCCCCCTCACTCCAGGGGGTGGGAAGCCACCTCATGTCAGGACATCCTCCCACTCCAGACATGCCCCTGGCCCACGGGGTGGGTGGATGCTCTCGCTGTGCATTTCAAGACTGAACGTTGAGCCCCATCCCCTGCCATCCCACCCGTGATGGGATGAAGTGGTGGCGAAGGGATGGGAGCACACCAGAGCTGGGGAGGTGTGGGGGGGGTGAAGGTTCCTCACAGACTGTGGTTCCCTATTCCCAGGGGTCCACCCACAGCAGCCTGGAGCCAGCCTGGTTCCCAGCAAGCCCACCCCACCGTGCAGGGAGGGTGGGACCAGCTGGAGCCTATAAAGGGGTATTAGAGGGCAGCTGGGCTGTGCTGCTGCTGTGGGAGGGGGGCTCTGGGTTGGTCCTGGAGCCTGGCTGCAGGAGCAGTGACAGTTGGGGACCTCGAGGCTGGCTCAGTAAGTTGATATCCCCACCCCTGTGCTCTGCTGGGAGGGTTGGGGGGTGTTGGCAGGAATATGGGTGATGGTCTGGAAGCTGCCAGGGGTCCCCCCATCCTGAGACAGGCATCCTGACCCTCAGGAGCCAGGCTGAGCTGGGCAGGGCTTTGTTAATAAGCAAACCTGCTGGAACAACCGTCTGCAACAAGACAGTTACAACATGACAACACTCAGGGCTCCTCATAGAATGGAAATGGCTGTTTGTCGGGGCTGGGCTAACAAATTAAAGTGAGTGGAGGAGGCGGTGGTAAAGTCTGGTGGGGAGTGGGGTGGAGATAACGGCTCTGCTGATGAGGTGCTGGGGATGGGGAAGGAATGGGGGCCTCATTTGCAAGGCAAATGAAATTATTGCCTGCTCCATCTGCAGTCCTCCTGCTGCAGAGCCTGATGAGCTGCGCAGGGAGGGTGCTGGAGCGAGTGGCCCTGGGAGCACCCAGCACACCGGCTTGGGAGTGAAGCCTGCTTGGGTGCCCTCCCCATGGGAGCAGGTCCTCAGGCAGATGGGGCTGTTGAACGCTGTCCATGGGGAGGGCTTGTATCTCCTTCACCACCTCTCTCCTCATCAAAGCCTTGTCTTGCATCATTTGGGCTGTATTTAGAGAAGGTCACAGCAAGGAATATTGGTCAATCACCCCTGAAATAGGAGTGATGGGGTAAGGAGAGAAGATGATGCTGATCAGGTTGAGATGGACCTGGTGGAGTGAGTCCAGAGGAGGGCCATGATCCGAGGACTGGACCAGCTCTGCTATGAGGACAGGCTGAGAGAGTTGGGGCTGTTCAGCCTGGAGAAGAGAAGGCTCCGGGGAGACCTTCTAGTGGCCTCCCAGTACCTGAAGGGGCTACAAGAAAGCTGGGGAAGAACTTTGGACAAGGGCAGGGAGTGACAGAACAAGGGGTGATGGCTTTAAACTGGAAGAGGGGAGATTGAGATGAAATGTTAGGAAGAAATTCTTCACTGTGAGGGTGGTGAGACACTGGAACAGGTTGCCCAGAGAAGCTGTGGCTGCTCCTCCCTGGAAGTGTTCTCGGCCAGGCTGGATGAGGCTTTGAGCAACCTGGTCTAGTGGAAGGTGTCCCTGCTGATGGCAGGGGGGTTGGGACTGGATGAGCTTTAAGGTCCCTTCCAACCCAAACCAGTGTGTGATTCTATGACATCTCTGCTGAAGCAGGTGAATCCTTGTGCTGTCACCCAGATTCATGTCTCTCAAGTGGGTCTCATCACATGTGGGATGACATTTTTGGCCCACTTGTGTGTGATGGGAAGGCGGGGGCTTTGCAGGCAGCTTCTGCCTGTGGCTGGGCAGTGTCTCTGTCCCTGGGGGGCCTACAGCCCACGTTAAGGACAGGGTATAACCAACCCTGTTATGGCATGAATTTTTTCTCATTCCCATTGCATAAACTGGGCATCAGTGGTTTCCCAGATGGGAACACAAATCCCTGCTCCCTGTCCCTCGGCGTGATGTCTGCTGAGCTGGAAATATAGGGGAATTGGGCTTAAATGAGGAGCAACGGTGAGACAAGGAGTGATTTAGCTGCCCCAGTTAATCAGCTGTGGCAGTGCTGGTCTGGGTGAGAGACCCTGCTGCTCCCCGCAGGCTCCCTGGGGAGAGTTCACAGAGCGCTGTCACCAGTCATTCCAGGTACTTTATTTGGGTTTTAACTGTGATTTAACTTCAGAAGCTTATAAAGAAAAAAAAAAAAATATTCCAAGGTGCTTTATTGGGGGGGG
>NW_010315333.1:2584-5367 GCF_000700745.2 Antrostomus carolinensis
TTGTCAAAATTATTTTTCTACTCGTTCAAAATAATCTCACAAAAGTGACCCAGATTTTACAAGGCACTCTGGCCTTCAAAGAGCTGCAGAAGATGAGTCTGTAAAATATATATACACACACATTTTTTTTCCCCCCTTAGTAGTTTTAGAAAACCTGTGCCTGTGGGATCCGTAAGGGCACGGTGCTTTGTGGGACACACAATCCAGCCTTGCAGCTCATCCTGGAGCAGTAAAGCTGCTGTGATGTTCCCAGGAGTGAGTGAGATGTTTTGGGGAGAGGCTGTGGTATGTCTCCATGGGTGAGAAGAAGGGAGGACCCAGGTCACAGGGTCCCCTGCCTGGTGGGACACTCAGCACCTTGCCCCAGCGCCATGTGGAGCAGCTTGCCCTTGGTTTTGAGATTGAAGGTTGCTGTTGCCTGCATTCATTGATCCAAGATTAAGAGAGATCACCATCTAGAGGGACCTTGACAGGCTTGAGAGGTGGGCCTGTGCAAACCTCCTGTTACGGGCTGAGAGGCACTGGGCCAAGCAAAGCTCCTCGGATCTGCTTTCACTTTGAAGGCATCTGGTGGTTTCTTGTTAACCACTGCAAGAGCTTCTCCCTGAAGGCAATGAAAACCTGGGGGTTTTTTGGTGCTGGGAATCAGAGTGGACATCACCAGGCTGTGTCCCATGTTGATCAAAACCCTTCTGGGAAGCAGCTTTATACCAAAGGGATGCATCTGCCAGGTCCACAGCGAGGGCAGTGGGCTGGGAACTGCAGAACAGATGGGATGCTGGAGCAGGGCAGAGGATGAAAGATTATGGCTGATTTTGTGTCCTCAAGCTGTCTAGAGTGGCAGGGAAATCTGTTGGCTTTCCTTCAAGGGAGGATTGCTAGCAGGGTGCTGGAGATGCCAAAGCTGGGTTAACTGCTGTTTCCTTGTTTCTTTAGTTAATTGGTTGGGTGGTGGAGAAGGAAAAGGCAACCCTGGGCTGCCTATCCAGAAAAAAGAGCAGGGCTGGCGGGCACTGCGCTCCCGGCCGTTGGCCAATGGATCCATGCTACCCACTGGCTCACCTGGCCATGGTTCTCCATGTTTTCTGAAAGCAACCATGAGTTTATGATGATCGTTAATAAATCTTGCTGGTTGTCCAGGGATCTTACCAGCTGCAGGGGCTGAAGATGGGGAGAGATACATGAGCAATTGCTATAGCTCCAGTACTTGGATGCCCAGGGTAGATGAGTGGGGAGAAGGATCCACATGATCCCATGCCCATGGGAAGCCTGGGGTGCTGCTCGGGGCTGTTCCTGCCAGATCTGGGTTTGCGTGTGGTAAAGGGCAATTCTGGCTTCAAATCCTGGTGGTGGGATGCTTGTGGTCCCTACAGGAGAGGACCATCTCTGATGGTTGAAGGTGGGTTTGCTCAGACAATGCCTCCAATGAACAACAACCCCCCCCCCCAGGGCACACACCAGGAGCTGGTCCTGTGCTGAGCAGAGGGGAGCAGCACCCAGTTGGGTCTCTTCATGCTCTGCAGAGCCCTCATCCTCTCTTCTTTCTTATTCTCCAGAGCTGAGCCACACATGAGCTGTTGATGGGAGAAACCAGATTTGAATATGGGACTTTTTTTTTTTTTAACTTAATTTTTCATCTGATCTGATTAGAGTGCTGCTCGTGCTGGCTGCGTTGTGTTTTGTTTAGTCATTTCAGCAGCATCCCAGCACCGATCCTGTCCTTGGTGTGGGTCAGACCTTGCTCTCGTTTTCTTTAAAACCTATGAAGGTCTGAGCCCTATTTTTATTACAAGTGTAGATGAGGGAATAGCGTGTTACTGCCTTGCAAAAAGCACTGAGCTCAGGATGGTGTCTGCAAAGGTGCTGGGGGCCAAAAGCCACATGGAGGGATGATACCTTTGTTGGTTTATTGTTGGGGTGAGGGAAAGAAAAAGAAAGGTCAGGTTCAGGCAGGAGAAGTGCCAGTTCCAGGTGAAACTGGCTTGCAGCTGTGGCAGGAGCTGAAGGAAGATGCTCACAGCTTTACTTTTGCCTGCCAAGGGGGAAAAGAGCAAAAGGGAAGTGCTGGGACATCGCCTCTCCAGGACCCTCCTGACCCTCCTTCTCTGTAGCTCTGAGGTAGGACACCCTAAACAGTGCACCCATCCCAGGGCCCGCTTGAGGGGAGACTGAGCAGCACTCACCTTCTGAGCACCCAAAAACCCAGGAGAGAGAAATGGGGTGGCAGGTGATGCTCATGGCATGGTGGGGGGGGTCTCCTCAAATCCACACCTACCCTGTCCAGAGCCTGTGCAACTGGGAAGAGGCAAGAGGTCTGATTTAGTCACTGTTTTGGGGTGTTAGAGCTTCTGCTATCAAAATACATCATTATTATTTTTTTCCACTGAAGCATAATGAGGAAAAATATTTGCTGCTTCCTTAGATGGATGATTAATGATGAGGCAGAAGGGTCTGGCTGCTGCTTGCATTGTGGTGCTGACAGCCAGGGCTTTGCTCCAAGTGAGAGCCTGTGTGAAGTGAACTGGTAGGGCTGCTCCAAAGCATGGGGGAAAAAAACAGAACATCTTCAATTTGTATTAGTTCTTCCTTCTCGAAACCTATCAGCTTGGTAATCTACCAAACAGAAAAGCATCCTTATAGTTTCCTTAGCTGGCCAGGCAAAGAAAATGGCCCAAGGAACAAGGTGGGTAGTCTCGGTGTCTGTCTGCCTGACAAAAACTCTGAGCTCATCTGTTGTGGACATTGTCCTGCATTTCAGCTGGGCCAGAGCTGGTTTCTGTTCA
>NW_010315334.1:0-4432 GCF_000700745.2 Antrostomus carolinensis
CGGGCGGCAGCGGCGGCGCTTCCCTGCCGGGCGCAGACAGAGCGGAGAACGGATCCAGTTTGGTTTGAGAGTGCAGGTGCGGATATGAAAGAACATCCGAGTTAAAGCGACCGGATAAATGTAGGGGGAGATGAGAGGCAGCCAAAACAAACGTACGTGCTTAAAACAATACTGAAAGCTGAGCATGCAGAAGGTGCCTTGGGTGTGGAATGTATGTTACCTGGTAAATACACTGAGGAATGGAGATGCTGTGTCACTGAATGGCACAGCTGAATTAATGAAACTGTTTCCTTGTTGTGAGCGTGTTTTTGGAGCATGACTGTCATAGGTGATGGTTATAGAAAGAGTCGGTCCAGCTTTCTCAGTTATTTTTTTACAAATTAGTTGTGATTAAATACTTCACTTTTTTGACCTAGGCAGACTTAATATTTTAAATGCTTGATTTTTGTAAGCTCTTTATTTTTCTTGAAATATTCAATAAATTGACAAAGCATTGAAAATGTTTTTAGTAATTATTTTTATAGCTGCATTGGAATTTCTTTTTTTTATATATTTAAATTAAGATATAATATGCCTTTCCATCCACTCGTGCCTAACTCACTGCCTAGAGAAGCTGAACTACATTTATAGTAGTGGAGGCTAGACCGTTCTTTTGTGAAAACGCTTTTTCACGTTTATTTCCGTTTGTTATTACTAGAGAGAAATGAAAATAGATAAATTATGCAATCCTTCATATTTGTCTACCCCGAGTAATTGTAGTGAAGTGCTCCACATTAATCATTGCAAACTCTATTTGGCTCAACATAATGTAGTTAAAGACTGCTTGATTTCTATGGAATAGTGTCACAATAATGTAGTATTTTTAATTTTAAATCCCTTTTGAATAGGCTTCACTGGAAAGCAACAACTGTTCTGTAGATCTGAAAACAAACTAATCTTCATCAAGCAAGCCACTATCATACAGGGTCATTGCATCCTACAATACCTGGTTGAATTTCTGAAGGAGGCTCCTATCTTGGGCATGTGAAATACGCAGCTAACTCAGTGCCTGATTTGGCACAAGGCTGCACTTGAGCATACTTCAGTATTTCCTACAGGTGGCACTTATGTATCAAAAAGCTTGTTTTAATGGGAACATAAAACAGGCAGGCAAAGGTTAGGGCATTAATGTGTCCAGGTAAGCATGCAAATGTATATGCAACACGTTTAGATCCCTAATTGTGTACATAGGTTTAGTTAGTGCGTTTATATTATAAATACTTACAATTTATTTTAGGTTATCATTGTTGCAAAAGAGTCATATGTTGGCATCACTGAGATTAATCGAAGTTTTGTGGTAAACATCAATCTGTTACGCATAGTGAGTTAAAAATATGCTGGATTTTTACATTTTGAAAATGTCCTCAATCTCTAAGCTGTAGTAACTGTAAAGGTGACCAATGAAATGAATAACACTATATACCCAACTATGATGAATTCTGCAGCACACTTAGTTTGGAATTGCAGGCAACACTGCAGTATAAATATAAGCAATAATGGAATATTTATGTAGATAACAAAATATTTTTCTTATTTCCTAAGATGAAGGAATTAATATTGAAATGTTTTGTATTCAGCAAACTGGGTTATATCTCCTATGGAGGTATATGCAGTAGCCAGAAGTCCAGGAACCGGAGCGAGCAATTAATAATATCACAACAATTCATGTCTTTTTAGGTTATATTCTGGGTTTTTTTCTATGTATTTTTTGCAAGCATTGCCATCTCTTTTCATGAATCAAGATCATTTAGAAAACATACAAATGTCAAATAAAAAGAAAACAAATGTATGCATTTTGGAGATATATTTTTTTAATAAAAACACCTGGTAAGATTATTTAAAACTAATGCAAAATTATAAAGCCAATTATCAACTTCTTTTTCAGCACTGTCTGTTATTTAAAAAAGGAACTTGCATTATTTTTTTTCTTATTATTTTAGGTGATTCTACTAGCACAGCTTAGTATTAATCTGTTCACAGTCTAACATGTAGTTCCTTAGGACTCTGCTGAGCTCACTTTGTATATAGGGAAAAAGCGTATTATTTGTTATTTTCCTGTGCTGTATTTGAACATTGCAGCTATACTTCTGCAAATTTAGGTCAGGAAAGAACGTTTAATCTGTGCTAAGAATTCTGGTGCCTTTTTTATAAAATTTATATTAGCCCTATATTAAACCTGGAGTAGATGGATGCCCTTTGTGTTGTGAGCAGGCCATTCTATGAAAATATATCTAACATCAGCAAATCATAAGCCTTTGAAAAAAACGTGCTTTTCACAGACTTGGTACAACAGTCTTAGATTTTATCAGCTTAATTTCCCAAAGCTCCACGTGGTGGTTGTGCAGCACTCCCCCTACAGATAACTGCAGATAACTGGCTGCTGGGGTCCTGTCAGAGTGAGAGCAGTGACTCTGTCATCTGCTTTCCATGCTCTTACAGTTGGCATAGGCAGCTGGAAAGCAGAAGACACCTGTCAAAATGCAGAAAGGAGAAAAGCGGAGCAACAAACCTTCAACGAGGATGTTGGAACTTGTGAGACATGGACTGGGGAGAGGGGCAAAAAGACTGGCCCAGAAGGCACATGGGTTTGGCAGTAATAGAGACTGAGGCACTGGGTGGTTAAGGGTGGCAGAACAGGAGACTTAGAAGCTGGGTATGTTTGTGAGGATTAGGTTAAATGGGAAGGCAGAAGTGCTCAAAATGACCCTGAATGAGAATAGGAAAAGAAGATGAAGGAGCAAGGGAGGTAATCCAAGTTCAGGCAGGATGCTTAGGGAAGCACTGGGAAAAAAGGTGAGGAGGTGTTCACCCAGATGCATCCAACCCATTGGATGGAATGAGAATTGAGAACCTGGGAAGAATAAACCTGGAGACGTGTCTGCAAAGAAGAGAGAGAAAGTACAAGAATGTGGAGGGGAGAACTGGGCAGTTTAGACCACAGAGTTTAGGAGTAAAGGAGTGGAACTAGGACTTCCTGAGCAAGGGGACTGGGGCTAAAAAGACAGCCGTAGGAATGAAGAACAGGACTTTGGAAGTGTGACTGGGAACTAGAAGAAGGGGTAGGACAGGAACAAGTCCAAGGAACAGGGCAGAAGTGGTGCTGTTCTGATGTGTAGGTCAGTGTGTATCATCATCAACGTGTCATCTTCAAAGCCACACATGACCCCAGGATACCAAATTCTCCTTATTAATTTGTCAGCAAAGAGGTCTAAAATCCAGTGGCAAAGCATGACATCTGTTTTCAGTGCTTCTCTGTGTGAAGGTTGTCAGTCTGGTATGGCTGATGGTTGGCCTGTTGGCTTGAATGGTGGCGTCTGTGCCTGTTGCTGTGCACCTAAATGTTCCAGCACTTCAGGTTACCCATATGAAAATTTATATGAAGCCACAGGTAGATTTTTAATCTTTTTTTAAATTGCCATTTTGTAAAATTTAGTAAATTGCAGACATATAATAGATCATTAAGGTTACCAAGTTAAGGTCTCAAAGCTAGGAAATGGTGGAAGTTTGGTCCTCTGTGCAGAACTGGCACAGTGTTGGGATGTTCATGTTGCGCAGTGAATACTGGGGATGTTGAATAGCATGTTGTAAACAAGGTAGGGGAAGAAAGAAAAGAGAAAGAAATTTAGTTAATTTAGTTCTAGCTTGGAGTCTATTCTAGACTTTCTGCATGGAACTGAGCAAGAGCTGCCTACTTTTCAAAGGGGTTTATTACTTGTTGTGTTTCTCCTTTTCTGGGTGCTTGATTCTGGTACCATGGTGTCTGGGCTTCAGGGGTACCGAGAGTCAGCAGCTACGACTCACTTCAGTGAGAGTAGGACTTTGGACATACAAAGCACAGTCCTAAATGCCTTGAGAAGAGAGATGTTAACCACCTTAAACAGGCACTGAAAGTTAGTAGCCACCTTTTAACTTCTCTGTGCCTCAGTGTTTCATGTGTAAAATGGAAGCAGTATTATTGGCTCTCTTCACAGAGATGTTTTCAAAATAAACTGATGAATGTTTGTGTTTGTGAAGCAACCAGGCACTGTAGTAGCCTGGAAAACCCATGAGGTGCATGGAAAAACCCATGATGAAATTAATAATTTTGTCTTCAGAGCAGAATATTAATAATGTATAGCAAATAAGTCCTGGGACTACACACAGAACAATAACAAATAGCTGTTACAAGAAAAATAGCTCATTATATACGCACTATTCATTATGTTTACTGAATGAGTCAGACTTTAAGTGGAAAAAATAGTATGTAATCATGCAGTTAAAGACTATATCATAATCTAAACAAACAAAGGGTCCAATTTAAGGCTATTCAAGTATGCTTCACTCTGATGTTTTCCAGCTATTGATGGCTTAAACTATACTATCTCACTGAAGTGCTTGTAAAGTTTTTTTTTTT
>NW_010315335.1:0-24884 GCF_000700745.2 Antrostomus carolinensis
ATCCCCAACATTCTGTGATTCTGTGACAGCTATAAAGATAACTTGAACTGAAGTTCAAGATGTGATGCTGCTGTCTAAAGGGTAGAAAATGTGCTACCGGTGTTCTTATTACAGATATTGTCAATGGCTTTTTTGGTCCTTAATTGTCCACCTATGCCTGTAACTGATTCCAGAATAGAAGACAGTGGTGCTACAAGTTAAAAACTAAGATAAATGACTGGGTAATGCTTTAGTGCTTAAAAATAACTAAATGAATTTCTGGTAACATATGCTAGCAATTAAACCCATTTTTTTCTATCAGTGTATCTTGTCATTTTAATCTGAGGCCAGATTGTAAGTGATGTCGTACATGTTGAATTTTTGTGAGAAGGCATAGACAGAACCACTGCTGTGGCAAAATCTGAGCAGAACTGTGGATTTTTTGTTATAACCTACACAAAATCAATTTCCTTTTCCTACAGTGCTTCTCACAGATAACCAGTTTCACACACTAACATAATGTAGTCACTCTTTTTACTGAGATCTGCCTTCTTTTGGAAGTTTCTCCTAAGATGGCATGTGATAGAGAAGATAGAACACTTTATAATGAACTTTAATTTTTAGCATTGCTTCAATAAGGACAGCAGTCCATAATTTTACATGCCTGAAATCAAACATCATCACTCACTTGTCTTCTGGGTTTCTTTGGTAGTCATCATAATATTTTTTCCCCTCATCTTGTGGTTGTAACAGAAATGTTAGAGTACAACAGATTTTTGTTTACTGCATCCAAAAGTTTAAGGCTAATTTCACTCAACTAAAAAAAATGGAATTTTCTAATGTGAAATGCAAATCAGGCACGGATGTGGAGATGAAGCCCTTTTTTTCTGACGCACACGTCATGGTCTATTATAGAGATTTTGTTTTGAGAAGCTCGACTAGACTTCAAGTCACTAAAATAACATATAAGAAAAAATATTCTTTACCAGGTAAAACAAGCATATATGACTCTGAATGCAAATAAGCACCAGGTCTCATTCATAACAAGATACCATGTTTACAAGATATAACAAGATACATTTTTCACATTAAAAGAAGGGAGGAACCCCTAGTTTGGGCCATTGAAGTGTTTTTTTTCAGGGACTCCTAAGGGGCTTGTGGAGTGATCCAGGTCAGAAACAAACACTTGAAGGCAGCAGCTAGATTATCTTGGCTTCCTTTTTTGGTCCCACAAACTAGCTGGCTCAGTGTCAGGCTGGCCCTCCAGTGCAGATCAGAGCAGTCTGATCTGTTGTGCTGGAAATGGCGTGAAGTGCCAAGTCCTACACGTGTCTTCTCTAGGAGCGCCTGTGAGTCATGGCACCAGCCAGGCGTACAGGCAGCTACTGATTTGATGGATAACCAATGTAGTCCAGGCTCGGGAAGAAGGAGCTGCTTACCCACTGCATCCATATCAAGCCACTGACACCAAGTTCCAAGTAGGAATAAATCTGATGTAAGCATCAGTGGAAGTGGATGGCAAGAGGTTACTGAGTAAGTAGTGTTGTCCATACGGTTTAGACAGGTATAAATGTTAATACATGGGGCAAGATACTATCACAGCATTTTGGAAGAGCCTTTAAACAGGCAAAAATCAATGGGACTTTAGCCTAGCTGTAAAGTGCAGAAATTGGCACATGGATAGGAGCAGATTATTCATTTATTCTTTCTTGCAATGACATTTCATTACATACAGAAGAAAAAAAAAACATGAAGAAGTGAATAGATATTGTTTCTTTCCTAGGGTCTTGAGAGAAAACAATGCCACAGAAGGGAGTGATGCTGGGTTTATTATTATTCTCTACAAACTGGCTGTCGCTTTCCCAGGAACCAAGCTCTCTGTTGAACAAGCAGTAACTTAAAAAGAATTTTATCATGAATTTCATATACAGTGTTGCATATTTAATATGTGCAATAAAGGCTGACAGTCACAATTCTCAGGTGGTAGAGTTTGCTATAACTGCACTGACATCCTTTTACAAAGCTTTTCTTAAAATGTATATTTTTAAATGTGTAATTTGCAAGTATTGCTCTTGAATGGGATCACTTCATTTTGAAGACTGGGCTCATGATCAAAGAGTTACGGCTTTATTCCTCCCTGTGCAATCATTTCCATGCAAGGGCTACAAACCAATTTTTCCCTCCTCCGTTTGGTGGCTGCTGCAACCATCCTTCACCGAAATGGCAAGTGGTTCTCTCCACAAGATTTGCCTGGTACAGGTGTTTGTGGGGATTCAATTTCTGCACATCCCCACCACAGAACTGCTGGCTGGGCTGCCCAGCACCCCTACAGAGCCCTTCCAGGGGGCGGGGAGTCACAGAAGAAACGGTGCTTGGGCTGTAAGAAATAGTTTCACTGCCTTATTTAACAAGGCTTGCTTAGGCTATGAAAAGTACCAGTGATCTAGAGCTTACCTACTCTCTGCCTTTTAGTTTAAAAATAGGTTTTCTGTGCTGCTTAGCCACCTGCTGTATTCTCCTCTTAGGCATTACCACTGCCCTTTCTTCTGGCTTCCTAAACATATGTGGGTAGATTGCAAGATACACATTCCGCTTTTGCAGAGCCAGGACTCAGCCTAATTATAACCTGCAAGATCAGGATGTGACTGTTTTGACTTGCTGAAGCTGAATAATTGAGTTGTTGACATTTAATTTGTTTAGATAGTCTGAACTGGTCCACTTTTTACTGTAATTTATTGTGTTTATGACAGTGCTGATACCTGATGAAAACGATCTATGTGTGCAAGCCATCAATTGCACTGTGTTTTCCAAGGAAGTAAATTGACTTTCAGCAAAGTAAAAACACTTTTGTTGTTCTTTTACGATTCTAAAGTCAGTGTGTTTTTATAACTTCTCCATGACAAGAAAACAGTACACAGAATAAAGTTAAATAATATTTCTTTTCAGACTACGGTATTTTAGACAATCTGACATTTCAAAAAACTATACGTCTTTATTTCAATAATAATGACCAGTTATGGTTAATGGATTTCATTCATCCTAATATCTCTTACTGTGTGTAATAGGCACCTTCAGTGTGCCCATAGGTAGCTTTCCCCATGAGGTTATTTCATCCTTGAACATAACTCATAGTTTTATGTCAGCATTTGGTTGGAACAAGACAGGGGGTAAGATGACATGATTGCAGGGTGGCTTTCTGTTGCAGTAGTCTGTGTCTTAAGCTCTGAGGGCAATTCCTGTATGTCTAGACCAAACATTGCTACAGTCCTCAGCTCATCTCAGAATAATGGTACTGACACACATCATTATAGTCTCACAGATCACATCACCTTCCACCCCTTTTTTTCCCCCATGGAGCTCTGGTGTCCCTAGCAATGATGTCAGAATGAAAACAGATTAGATAGGATAACTCACATATTTTTCTGGTGATTATTTTCTTAAAATCAGGTTTATATTCAGAGCATTTGTAACTTTCCATAAACAGTATTGCAGAGCATGCCCCTCTTATTATATTTAAATACTCTATTTTCCTTCTCTGTCTGACTGCTCCCTTGTACTCCTTTCTCTCTTGGTTGCATTTAAACTCTACTTTGTTACTGTTGTTTTCACCTATACCAGCAGTATCCCCCACCTGGGGCTCTTTTGACCTATTTTCTAAGAGAATAGGTTTCCATAGGAAAGAAGAATCACCCTTCCTCTAGAATAATTCGAATTTGTTAACTGTCTTACTAAACTAAGCCTAATGGAGAGCCCATGCCGCTACATTCAGCTTGTGTATACAGGATCACAAAACTATGTATGAAACAGTAATATATGAAATATTGCATCTAGGCTGACATTGCCCCACTAAATTAAAGATACAGTTTGTTTTTAATCTATTTTTAACAAGGGAAAAGATGTGTGTGCTTTTTGTAACCTGACATGAGAAGATTATGTTCTAAAATATGAATTTAAATATAGCACAGAGAGAGGGGTTGGACAACAATGTCAACACAGTCGAGATGTTACAATTTCTACCTATTGTAACATGTTTTATCATCGCTATTGTACTTAAAGAGTCCTACTCTTGGACAGGATTCTTATTTAGGTGGATCAGGTGTTGTACAACCACAAAATAAGATGTTCCTCACCTCAAAAACCTTAGAATTCAAAAGGTAACAGGTTAGAAAGTATTGGGAAAGGATGAAGTGGTTCCCACAGCATGAAGACAGTCGTCTAGATTTACCCAAATGTGTAGCATCGTGGCAGAGGTGAATTTCAAATAGAGATTTTTAAGGAAAATACTGAAGTGGCTTTGTTGATGTTTGTGAGACACTAAGCAAGATCACGTGCAAGCAGTATGGGAGATAACATGGATGTGCATACCTGGAATTTTAACAAGCAGATGATAACGATCATCCTGGGTAGGCTGGATATAAGAGCTTGAGAGATGATATGGGATAGATTGCAAATGGACTTGCAAATGAAGACAGCACACACCAAAGCTGTAAAGATGGGGAGGAAAAAGACAGGATTGTAAGAGAGGAAGATTTAGAACTTACCCTCTCTCTGAATGATGATTAATTATTAAGGTAGTACATGGCGAGGGTAAGGAAACAGATGTTGCAGCAATCAATGTTGGCATAATGAAAATTCGGATGAGTTTTTAGTATGCAGATGAATGCAAAAAGCTTTCTCCTAGAAGTGTTAGAGGAAAGTCTTGTTAGGATTACAGCATAATTTGGCTACAGGAAAAAAGATGGAGATGGAAAGTGCAGATAAGTGGCAGGCTAGATATGATTTGTCATGGTGACTGCAAAGGAGATGCAACTGGAAGTGTTTTTTAAACATACTGTTCTTGGGGTCATGTCCCTGAAGAACAAATCTGAGTCAGATTTTTTTAGACTTTCCTTTGAATAAAAACAGGCAGATCTGGAGTGGAGAGATGAATATTCAGAATAATAATGAAATAATCATAGGCTTAGATCATCATAAATGCTGGAGGTGGGTCTTGAAAGAACTCCAAATGGCATGAAGTGGTAATAGACAGACTTACAGAGGGAAAACAAAAAAAAAAAAGACAGGCATGGAAACTTAAGGAGGACAAGGTTTCAATGATGGATTATTATTTTTCAGTTTTGGTTCAGTTCAAAAGCAATGAGACATAGGTAAGAGCAGATTATAATGTGTCTAAGGTGAGAAGACTGGTTTATAGAGGTTCTGGGACAAAACTGGAGGAGAAGTATGTTTAATAATCCTCGAGATGGGAAAGAGGAGCAGAGCAGTCTGTAGCTGGTGAGAAAAGGGGATCAGAAAAAGTATGGGTTTGGTGGGAGCATGAGAACTGAAGGAGGAGTGAACAACAGTTTGCCCAGAATGGAAGAACTGAAGCAAACAGAGGAATTGTAGAAGATAAATTCTTAATATGTGACAAGGAAGAAGGAAAGGATTTACAGAAAGGGAAGTGATGGAAAGCAGATGTTTTCATGTAGAAGGCACTGGTGAGAGCTCAGTATGGAGAGCGAAGGAGATGCAGGAGCAGAGTAAGAGGGAGGATGACTCAGGGTAGCAAAAAGCCTACTTGTGATGACAGATGTTCTCCAACTGGAGAATGGAGAAAGACTTAACTAGGAAGCTGAAGAACTGAAAATGTATAAAGGAAACTTGAAGTTGGGAAAGAGAGCTTGACTCAGATCTAGCCATTTTGGAGTAGGAGAGAGGCAAAAGAAAAGGGTGAAGAGTGAAGAAGGCAGAAAATGAACAACAATCCTTGAGACAGAAGGATAAAGGAAAGAAAAAATGTCAGAAGAGAGAGGGGAGACAAATACTGATAAATACTGATAACCCGGAAGTGGTGGAAAGACTGAGTGACAAAGCACGAGGGAGAAGACCTTAAGTATGAAGCTGAAAGATACATGATAATTGTTTAAAAGGGAGGAACACAGCACCTGAGATCTAAGAATATGGCTGGTGAAAATCACTGCAAGACAGTAACCTTCAGCATAGGGTGAGCTGAAGGAGGAATGCTGACTGAACACAGAAGGGAGACATGGGAATCTTCAGCAAAGGGATTGGATGGATCAGCAAAGACTTACATGGGACACAGTAAGAGTTAAAGAATGCCTTGAGCTGAAATCAAAGAACAAGGGTGAGGAGACTGCTGTATGGTCAGCAGACAGCAAGAAAATGGTAGGGGGAAGAGGAGAAGGGTTGTATTCAAAACTGCTAAAAGTGGAGAAAGAGTATAAGGGATTCAGCCAGGGAGGAGCACAGGCAGGGAGAGAACAGAAGCCCAGTGTGACTAGCGTGAAACAAAGCCTGGGGGAGAAATGTGTGGAAGAGAGAAAATTCTGAAAGAGAGGGAAGAGAAACAAAAGGATCCAGGACTTGGTGAGGCTGAAGGGAGTGACTTATGAAGAAGTCGTGGATGACAGGTTTTTTAGAGACAAAGAGAGTGGGAGGAAAGAAGGGTGTGGGTGTGAAATTTGAAGCTGTGAAACAAGACAGGTAGAAGCAGCAAGAAAGGAAGGTGTAGCATAAGGCAAGACAAAGTTTTCAGACTTGGATGGTTGTAGTAAGATAGGGTCTGGCGGCCGGAAGATATCGTGCTGTACGGAAAGGTAAGACTCCCCCCTCTCTCTCCTAGTAGCCAATAGCACTTAGCCTGTGATGTAAGCAGGCGGTAGTGACATTGTGAACCCACACCATATAGTACTGTGTCGCACATCATTAAACACCATTTGCAGCATCCTCATATTGGTGTCAGTGCTCATTGGCCCAGAGACGGGGTGAGGGTTTGTCTCTGTGCCTCCTCGACCGGACGGGACGTTGCGGGAAAACTTCTGCAACAGATGGTACAAATAACAGTCCTAAATTCTGATTAGCCATCTCAGTAGAAAGTGGGTTTAGACATCGTCCCTCAAAACATTCTTCTCTTTTCTTTCTAGAGGTCATCTGCAAATAGTTGCTCAGATGTGTGGGCTTTCCTCTGGGGAGGGCAGAGGGAAATAAACTACTGATTCCTACTCTCTCATGTTCCATGTGTGCTTTAGGCTGGTGGAAAGGCTTATAGAAACCATATTGAATAAAGAAGCAAGTGATTGATTTAGCTGAGAGAAGGCATAGATGTTAACAGCATCATTCTTAAATGAATTTAGATCTTTCTGTTTCATCACATTTGGCAGGTCTGGCTGGATGATGTCCATACTAATGCTTAATATGGACTTAAGCTTGAATGCAACTTAAATGGCTGAGACCAGGTTTATCTCAGCAGTCTGCACTGGAGACCTCTGCTGCTTGATAATGGTGGTGGTTTCTGTCTTAGGGACTTTCCTGTTTCTCCAGCTGCTTCTGCAAATTAGCAGCAGCCATGAAAACTTCTATCAGTGTGAGCTTTGTTTGGAAATGGATACCTTTTTTTCCTGGATGTGGGCTTTGCCATTTCTCCATGCTTCTGTCACCTGGACTTTGGACTATAGAGAGCGCTCCATAAACCCATGCCCAGAGATCAAAAGGGAGCTTCCCCATGTGAGTGCAGAACGCCCACTGGCCGAGCAAGTTCCTCCTAACATTTTTGGTTGGCAGCCTTGGCTCCTGTGAAATTCAAAGTGTGTGTTTTTACATGCACTGCAAAGCTTCAGGACGGGACCCATCTCGCTCAAATACACTGCTTGCACCTTGTAATAACTCGGCAGCCGGGGTTCTTCAGGTGAAGGGCTTCTGCTCTCTCCTATACTGCAGAAAGGTCTGTTGATCTCATGTCTTGCGTGCTCACCAAGGTGCTCTCAGCCAGTGTTAGTATTTCAGTCATTATGTCTACAAAAGAGCCTGAAGCTACAGAGGCTGTTTCCAAGATAAGCTTTCTCCTTCCTGTTTTTGAAAAGGGATTTGGTTGTTAGGCTCGGGGAGCCACAGCAGACTGCGGTTCTGGTTTGTTTTCTAGGAATGACTAAGAGAGGAGGAGTTTGTACGGTCTGACTAAATCCTGACGACTTTGTTAGCAACCGCATTTCTTTAACTGTACATGAGCTTGCTGAAAGCATGTTTTTAATCTTGTAAAACCCTCCTCAATTTCTGATGTTGCTTCTCACACACATCCTGTTATTTTTCCCTTTTTAGCTTCAGTCCTTCTGTGTTTGACCTACAGGCATTTCTAGGAATATTTTAAAATTTATTTTTTCAACTTAGTAAACATATTACTTTCAAATATTTTAATTGTTGGCTAAGGTCTGAAGATTTATTGTTTTAAGTAAAACCCTTTGACCCTAGTTAAAAACAACATTTTGTTATACTATTGAAGTAGCCAAGACATCTTAAAAATGAAATACACTAAAACAGAAAAAGGAAAAACTAATCTGGTAGACATTTTGCTTTCAAGCTGTAGCAAGAAATGCAGAGAGAAGAGTTAAAATCTTAATCAGAATAATGCATGCGTGGATTAAGGACTTGATTTGAGGCTGCATCAGAAAGCAGGTTGTGATTTGGGTCCTCAGAAGCAAAATGAAGCACATAAAAGCTGTTTTTGGTTCAGAATGATGGTTGTTCCAGATTGGCATCCCTGATTTTATTTCAACATCATCCAACCATGACAGCGAATAGTTTCTTGTGTTTGGTCCCGACTAAGAAACAAAAGCATAAGAAAAAATTTGGATGTGAGGACTGATACTCAGTGTTGAAGGCATAAGGCTTCAGTTCTCCATTGTTGACCACTCCCTGGTGAAACTCATGTTGTCCTTTTCCCCAAACCCGTGTTGGAACTACTTATCCTGTACTGCAGTGACATCTACTGAAGGAAAGTGAAAAAAGCCATAGGAAAACAACGTTGGCCTCCCTTTAAAGATAAACTTGGATGTATTTTTAAATCCTGAGGGGTTTAATCTTTTTCCCTTTGAATAGTTCAGAGCTATTATTATCTGTTTGTTACTCAGCACCCATTATCACAATGTTTCCAGATTTTAAATAAACACATACCTAACTAATGTGTTCTGCGACTTGTGTTGTATGCAAATATTTAAGTCCTGAAAGATTGTGCTTTATTCTTAGTTTGTTCTCCATTTGAAAATGGAAGTGAAAGGATTTTTTCCTCACTGAAAGAGGGGAGAGATGGGAATTTGTAGGGCTGGCAAATATACAAGGTATTCAGACAGAGCTGGCTGCGACCTGCACGCCTCAGTGGGTTGGAAGAGGTGGAAAGGACAAGGAGAATTGTCACTCCTGCTATTAAGGTGAACTGCTTGTATTTGTATCACATTTATGTAGAGCATATTTGATGATGTGTTTTCTTTATGCTTTCCTCTTGCCAGCAAGCACTGTTTTGTATGACAAATGAAAATGAATCCCTGTTTTTATTGGCTAATGACTTGATTGTGTTACAATCAGGCCTTTTGTAGGGGAGGGTTTGCTGGTGAAGGTTTGTGGTCTGTAGCTGCCCCACCTGGATACTTTAATGTCTTTCTTCCAGGGGACTGGATTATGGGATCTAATCTTCCTGCCGCTGGCAGCAGTGGTTGCAGGTCTCTGGATCTGGAGAAAAGTGGGATTCATGCCTGCACCTCCACCCTTCTGAAGCAGATAGCATCTTGTCCTTTTAGTTGCAAGACCCCCCATAAAGCAATACCTCCAAGCAGAAGAAATCCCATCAGTGTATGCATGTGCCAAGCTATTAGTGAGCTAGAAAAAAAAGCATAATGGAGCTGCAAAACGTTGCTCGATTGAGATTACTGTTGTTTGAAAAAGACCTAAAAATACTGATGGGAAGGTTTTATGGTTCTGCTCTCTTTTGCATTTTTTTCTAGTCTCCCAGCATGCCACACTTACAGCCTATAATTAAAACAGCTTGCTGCTATTTGCATTTTCATGAAAGGAACCTCTTCTAACATACCACTCTTAAATCTCCTATTTAATATTGAGTGAAATTTAATTTCAAGGCTTTCCTCTTTGCAGATCATTTAACTCTTAATGGCATTTTAGCCTAAATCTATATCTGCTTCTGTCTGAGCGTGTGTGTCTCTCTTCCCCTCTTTCTGTCTCTCTTCCTCATTATTTGTTCACCTTTAGGCCATTCCAAAGCTGTTGGAAAGACAGATTGCAAAGACAGAAGCCTGAATTTTGCTATTATGCTCAACAACTCTGGCATGAGTCCCTACACATTCTTTTAAAAAATATGCCTGTAGCTGAAAATCCAGTGAGGGAAAAATGGGCTTTGGGTTGCTTATAAGTTAAATAGCTCTGTATGTCATTATCTGCACATGGGAGTCATATTTATGGTTTTAGATGAACCTTGGCACAATATTCTTGGAAGTGCTGAATTTAAGAATATATATACAATTAAAATACTGTCCATATGCTAAGTGCCAGGTACTTTGTGCAATGCAACTGAGCAAGGCATCCTTTAGAGAAGTAATAGCTAGCAGCAAAGGATGCCTAGCAAGTGGAATTTTCTGTTGATTCTCTCATTCTCCTTCCTATCTTTCCTTTTCCTGACATAAATAGATGGAATTTTATTTTCTCACAATTACTATGAACTGAGACTAACTGCTCCTAAATTAGCAGTGAGGAGGTGGAAAGGTGTGGAAAAAAATAAAAACATGCAAACCCTCTGTAACAACCTGAACAGTGAATGTGGAAATAAATCTTGTCATATGAATTAACCATGATCGGCCTGTGGCTGGTGATTATATACTGACTTCCCAAATTATTATGAAAAAGAGGAGCACTGCTCTGTCATTTACCTAGTGTTGAGGCTTGCAGTGGGGTTTTCAGCTTTGAAATTGGTGTTTAAACATGATCTATATGGAAGCCATTGACTTTCTTAGAGTATTTCCTTTGGGTTCTTCTTTGCCCAGTTTCCTCTTCTCCCAAACTCTGTATTTTCTTTTTGTGACCATTATCTTATTTTTTAAATTGTATTATTTAATCAGAGAGGAGGGCACAATGGTAGTAAACTCACTTTAAAATCTACTCCAGCTAGCATATGGACATCTGCTGAGAAAGAAGCCACTTGATTTTCTTGTAGGCTAGTTCTGGAGATAGTCTGGATGTGCCCCATGTACTGGCCATGATGTGATTGTCTGACACACACCCCAGGAGTCGCACAAGGACTTTCTGTGCTACAGCTATCCTTAATTTTGAGAAAAAAAAAATACTTTCTAAATTGAACAGGTTAAATATCTTAACTTATCCCCTATCCCCTAGGCGATATGGAAAGATGAGGAAATTAATATTCAGAGAAGTAGAAGCTATTGAAATGCCATTTTATAAACCTTGGCTGAGGCGTGCAGGGGGCAGGACTAATCCAACATTCACTTTGGTTCCTGAGTAGGATCTCAGTGCAGATTTACACGTGTGGGACCTGATCCCACTGTGGGGAATGCACACCGCCTGAGCCAGAGCAAGGCATCCCCTTCAGCGTGAAGAGGGTGAGGATACCCTTTTGGGCAAAGAGCAGTAAAGGCAAAGATTTTGTGCAAGGGAGAGAAAACAAAATTATGCAAACAAACATCAAAAAAGGGTCTAAATCTCAATGAACAGCTCAGAGAAATCAAACAGCAGAGTACTGACTGAGGAAATGTAAAGCATAGACTAATCTACCTGGTTATTATGAGAAGCCAAAAGTCACAAATGACTTCTTCCTTTTCCTGGGTTTAATTTGGTCTCTGATTAAGATGTTTTGGATAATCTGGATTTCCTAATTCTAGCCCTGGCCTGCAAGACAAGTAAAAAAGACAAGGCAGTAGGGCGCCTGCTGTCAGGCCTCGCTCAAGGAAGACTGCTATCTTTTCTGAAAATTGTGATGACCTTGACTTCAGGTCCTCACCAACTACCTTTCCCTCTCCACATGCTCATTTTCAGAAGGACTGGGGAGGGGAGGGCTCCTTCACTCCTGAGGTGAAGCTGACCTCAGCTACAGCTGGAGTATACTTCAAGCTCAGTTTTGGCATTGCTACAGAACCACGATCATGCTGGTCCTGAGTACTGTCTGTGTGATGCTCTAAGATCAGTAAATTCCTTTGGGTATGATGGACTTTGCAATTGATACCAATATTGCTGATCGTGACTTGTTATTTCAAGAGCTGGAGGTCTCTGCATTCTTGGTGTTTGTATTGATTATAACCCTCTCTAGAACTGATTATCAACGCCAAGTGATCAGGGTAGCTGCCTCTGGTCTGACATATGTGTATCCTTTCCTCTTTGAACCCACACATGCATGATTCAGGCTATCATCTGACACGTAGTTTAGCCTGCAGTCTAAAGCAATAGCCCCAGAGGCTGTCGGTGATTCCTTCTCATCACTGAGGAAGCTGAAATATGGAGGTTGCAAACGGTCATACACCTTAAGCTTAAGTAGAGCTTCTGGGAAGATGACTGTGAAGCATGGGATAAAAGTTGTGCATTACACTAAAATTATTCAGTGACATATTTTATGCCAAGCGGACCCTGAAAGTTCTGGGAGGAATGCCAGAGTGATGCTGGTAGATGAATGTTTCTGAGCCATCTTGTCCTTGACTGCAGGAAAAAAGAAGCATTGTTGGATCAGGATATTTTTTATGAGTACTCTCTCTTTGTTTTGCTTTTCTTCATATGGAGTCATGTTAAATGCTGGGTCAAAAATCTTAAGAGGCACTTTTGATGGTACCCTTCTCATGGAAAACCATGTGTCAGAGTAAGCTTTTAGCTATGCAGTTTGCATAGATGGCACCCTATTTATTTCATGGTTACCTCATACCAGTATCATATGCATCTTCCTGGGTTTTCTGGGTTTCCATTGTTTTGCTGATTCACTGCATACAGCACATTGAAAATGCTTAGTATCCTTGTGAAGACAGTCAGCCTGATTCACATTCCATATATTGGTGCTCATTTCATGGAAGATTCGGTTTCAGTCTGCCTTAGTATATTCAGCTGTGAAAGGTTTGGCCCAAGTCATATCTGAAACCTCCTCCTCAAGCATTTGCTCAACGGGATTCTGCTCTAAACGTTGTCTTGGTTTTTGACTTTTGCACCTGTGCCTAAAGGCAGTGGCTATTGAAATTCGTGCCATGGTGACACCTTTATGAAAAACTGGCCTCTGAAATATGGCTTGTTTGATTCTCCCAGGTATTTTTCTTCACCTAAAAAAATAAAAATTAAAAATAAAATTAAAAATAAAAATAAAAATAAAAATTGCATTAGATTTTTTGAATTAGAATCTTTGCTTCTGGTAATTTTGATGAGGTTGGGATGTTTGTAGATAATGATGTACCTTTGCTAAGCCCTTTTCAGCACCTTAAGTCCCTACTGTTATTATTGTCATTGCTGCCATTGTTATTGTTGTTATTTTTATTATTACAGTTCTAGAGCTTTCTTTTCTGTTCAGTACAGCCGATGCAGAGAAATTTTCATTTTACGCCTGACATTTTTTGCGACATTGTAGCAGGACAAATTATTTATATTTGACTTCAATACCTTACACCAATTGATGTTTTTGATGCTCTCTTTCATGCCTTACTTCTAATAATTGTAACTGCACCTTCAATGAAATGGTCATTTCACATTAGCTTCTTGTACTCTGGCGGGATTTTGCAGTGATGTAGAAAAATAGTCTAAAAGCTGTTAAAGAAAGATTGTCCAAAATATTTTTTTCTTTCTTTTTTGAAGTATTTTCTAATTTTTGATCCCTATGAGAACTAAAGTAGCCAGATCAAGTATATTCTAAAATATTAACCATTTTGATTCTGTAATATATTGCTATGTGAAGAAAGGGAAGAACGTGTGCAGGAGGTGCTGAACACATAAGAGTCAGCCTATAGTCCCACTTAATCTGCACAATGCTGGATTTAAAGTCATTGTTAAGAACTCTGGATTATAGATTACACTAATAATTCTAAACATGTATCTTTGGGTTTTGCAGATTTATTTGAATATGCTGGGTATGATGCTCTGAGTTGAAAGAAGCCCATTTGCTTAACTATAGCTTCAGAAATGGAGCCACCACCGAGGACAGTGCCTTACGTAAGGTAACATCTTCTACTGAGACTCTGGTGATGGCAGCTGAAAAGCCCATGGAGAATTAAGGGACAGCAAAAGAAAAACTGGTATGTGATAGAGCCAGGAGGCTTTATTGGGTTGCTTTTGTGAAAATGTATTGGGTTTGTGTCAGGGGGGCCTGTTTTTGGTAATGAGGGAAGGGGCTACAGTGGTGACCCCTGTGAGAAGCTTCGTGAAAACTCCCCTGGCTCCAAGGCGTACCCACCTCCAGCCCAGGCTGAGCTAATCAGCACTAGAGAAACACCTCTTCAAATCCATATTTGTGAGGGGAAGGACTGTCTTGAAAAGAAGAAGGTGGGGTGAACCTGGAGGAGAGGCCATTGACCTGAACAAAAGATGACCATCAGCCTAAACAAAGAGAGAGCTTTATTGCCAGGAGGGAGGAGGAGGAGGAGGGGGACAGACAACCTCAGACACCCAGTTCAACCCCATGGAGTAGGACAAGGTTAAATGAGGTCCCCTGCAGCCCATGGAAGCTCAGTGGTGGAGCAGATACCCCATGTGTAGGCCATGGAGGACTCCACGCTGGAGCAGACACCCACGTGTAGGCCATGGAGGACTCCATGCTGGAGCAGAAAGCTGAGCCCAAGGGCAAGTGTGACTGAAATTGAGACCCCAGAGACGCTCAATGCCAGAGCAGGGGTGGACCCCCAGAGCCGGGGGGGAGGAGGTGCGCTGGACCAGAGGCCCATCTGCAGCCCATGGATGTCCCCGTGCCAGAGCCAGGAGCTGTGCCCGAAGAGGTCTGTGGCTCCATGGGAAGCTCGTGTTGGGACACTTTGTTCCTGGACTTTCATGCTGGGAAGAGCAGTAATGGTGAACTGACTGAACCCCCATTCCCTGTCCCCTGTGACACTGAGGGGGAGAAGGTAGAAAAATTGGGAGCAAAGTGAATTGAGCCCGGGAAGAACGGAGGGGTGGGGTTGTAAGATGTGGTTGTTATGTCTCACTGTGCTACTCCGATAATTGGTAATGAATTAAATTGATTTTTCTTCTCCAAGTTTGAGTCTGTTTTGCTCGTGCCCATCACTGGTGAGTGAGCTGTCCCTGTCCTTCATTCCTAATCTGTGCCCCTTTGTTGTGATGCCCTTCCCCTCTCACCAGGTGGGGGGACTGAGTGCAGGACCACATGGTCTCACCTGTGGATGAAACCACCACAGAAAGGAAAGCTTGGAACTATGGAGGAGACCAGTTTCCTCCTGTTTAACTTCTCCTGTGTTCAGGGCAACAGGGCTGTATGAAGAGTGCTCTAAACTGCACCAAAGATAGCACCAAAGAAATACTCATGTAATCAATGACTGATGTAATTAGCAATTTCCTAGTGGAAATACCCCACAAAGCCCCACATACTGGCTAGCCATGTGATTTAAGGGACAGTAAAATAATTTTTCAACCCTAAGAATGACTGCAGCACATCATCGTTCATAGAATATCTAAGGAAACCATGAAGTGTCTCGATAAATATAAAAGTGTTGATACATATGGAAATCTACCATGGCACATAAGGTTCAAATGTAGCTAAAGGGAAAAAAAAAAAGTTTAAATCTATCTTTTTTATGGGTTTGTTTATACTCAGACTGAAGGTAGGTTGAAGGTGGGGTCATCAGGACCTGTAACATCATGTATGTCAGGGCTGATATTATGTGGGAGTTGTTGAGTGCAATGTGATTCACATACAGTGTTATCTGAGGCCACGTTACCATAGTCCTGACTCACAAGAAAGAGCAAATTATTTGGGGCTGGATCCTGTTATTCTCCCTGTGAATGCATCTTGATTGGAATATATGGGGTTTTTTGATCAAATTCTGATTTTCAATGCAGTTCTATTTTACCTCTTTTTTTTTTTTTAAGACGCACTAGGCTAGAGTGGTGGCTTTCCAAAGTTGCAAAATGAAAACAGCAGTTCCTTTCAATTCTGTTCAGTCTGCTGCTTTTTCCTTCTGCTGGAACACACACCATCTCAAAAGAGCTTGTACCCCACTCTTCAGGTTCAGTGTTTTCTGTTTCCTGTGTAAGTACTTCGGCTTTTTGGAGTAAGGCAATTTTATGTCCTCCTGCTATATTTTCTCTAGATCATTGATTCCTTAAGCTACTGAAGCACTTAAAATGTGCACAAAAGGGTCTTTGATTTCATTAAAGGGCAGTACATGAGTTTTTAATTATAAAAGAAGAGAAACACTGTCACTTCTTTGTGTCATCTCTGTGCAGTAGTCATTACTCCAAATGCCTCAGGCATCTTGGAACGTCAGTTTATTAAACTTGGCTCAACAAAGAATTCTAGGGCACCATTTTGCAAAGGCTGTTTTATTACTGAGTTAACATCAAGAAAATTGAAAATAGAGGTGCCTGACTTTGTATATTAAACTAAATTGAGTTTACAGTCTCTTCAGTAGCAAAAACTTTCTATCTTCAAAAGGAGTTTCCTGTGACCAGGACTGGATGGAGTAGTGATACTGGATGGGAACTGTGCGTGTGATTCTGTGAACAGTGCAGTGGCATGACTGTTTTCCCATCCTATGATCTCAGAAGCACTGCTTGGATGTTACAGCTCTCTCTTTGTCCTTTAATATCCCTCCTTTAGGTATTTACATTGGATCAGATGAGAAAAGCCAGCTAGATAAATCACAGCTATATGCTATTCTATAGTGGTCTCTTTTCAGCTGGAAGCATAAAATACCCCAAAATGTGGGCTCAGGTCCACAAGAGAAATTGTCCACAGTCTCATGATTTCTATGGGCTAATCTCCTGGTAGACTCCATTATGTGTGAGATTTTATACATGTATTTCAGGGACAGCTTTCAGCCAAACATTATGAATTAGGAGGGTACTGTAACTCCACTGCTGCTGTGGTGTGTCTGACCAGAGTATCATCACAGCTAGCTGGCCATGGCCAGAAGTGTGGCAGATGGCATGAATACAGCAACGATGCCATGAACTGCAATGGTTTGCTGTGAATACAAGTCAGGGGCATAGAAGGCCCTATTCCACACATGTAAATGTGCCCATTTCTAAATGAAAAACAAAAAGAGGGGGTTTTTAATCTTCAAATTATTTAGGTGACCATAAGCATTCACTAGTTACCGCATGGCTGGTGGCAGGTGGGTGAGGAGGAGTTGAGAGTTTTGTGAAATCTTTTGGAAATGCAAAACAAAAATTTTCACTGTGACAAAGTAGTTGTAAGTAGGACATTAGTAATTTGCTATTTGTTTACAAGAGCAGTCTAGTGGAAAGATAATGTTTAGCCCAACTAAGAAAGAAAAGAAACCTCCTCAAACAAAGTCTGTTCATGCAATGGTATGACATTAGCTAAGTAATCCATGTCTTGTCAGTGTATTACCCCAACTTGTTCTTCACTTGTCACAGTTAGTAAAAAAGGTCTTTGTCTTGGGCAAATAAAAAGACATTTGAGTACTTAAGTACAACTCGGAGAGAAAAAAATATTTGCTTGAGACAAACAACTGTTTTGTGACAGAACTATTTCAGGTGAAAAGAATGTGAAAATCTAAGCAATGTGTCTCTGGTGTATAAATAAATGCTCTGTAATTGTCTTTGCTAAAAGTGGAGGTAATAGTGTTGAAACAATAGACTCCATTGAAAAATGAAATCCTGTAAAGTGATAAATGTGTAAGGTCAGCTGAACTATTTGAAGGTAAATCATTTTCTTTCCTTAGCTAC
Source organism: Antrostomus carolinensis (assembly GCF_000700745.2). Taxonomy (NCBI): domain Eukaryota; kingdom Metazoa; phylum Chordata; class Aves; order Caprimulgiformes; family Caprimulgidae; genus Antrostomus; species Antrostomus carolinensis. Next base: position 17,659 of record NW_010315335.1, read on the forward strand.
TGGCATCTTTAATCTGAGAAAGAAGACTTCCAGAAATTAACTCTGTGTCTTCCACAGAAGTAGAAAAAGACCTATATCAGGTATAGGATCACACCTGCCACTTCACTTAGCGGGTACCCCTTCATTATTCTGCCTCGTGACTGGATTAGACCATTATTCCTAGCACAAAAATGTCCAAGCTGTGTTGAGACATGCTTGGCTACCGCTAAGACAGTTTCACACAGATGGCTGGCAAGACGGATGAGACCGATGCATTTCTGACCAGCTTGCGGCCAAGGGGCTAATACTTCACATTCCTTCTAAGAGGCTGGGGTCCTTTAAATAGGTTATGGGCAAAACTCCTCCCGTATACCCAAAGAAATGCTAGATCAGTGGACCAGAATGCCAGCAGGAGCTCCCATGTGGAGAGAGCTACAGTTTAGGCCTGCTTTGACTGCTCATACAACTCATACAGATTGCTGTAAGAGGAAAAAAGTGTCCAACAGCCTCCAACGGGCTGCACACACCAGGTAATGCCACCAGGAGTGGGGCACAGATTTAGCACTGCAAAACCATATTGCATCCTATTTCATGTCGGCTTACATGGTCACATGGTGCACTCATGCCATATTTTCTCCATTTCTCAGTTTCCATTTCACCTTCCAGTCATTCCCAATTCCAATCTCTCCCAGCTGCCTCCAATTTTATATGTATTTTATATATATAAAATACTATATGTGTTATACTGTGTATACATATATCTGATATGTACATATCTATATAGCACTGGTGCTGTCCCAGACAGCAGCAGTATTCTTTTATAAAGAATTCTCCAGCCAAGCCTGTAAGTCAGTAGTGGAGCTCAAGGATCCTTATTGCACATATAGAAACACTCCACTTGTGATGGGAACATCAACCTCTGCTCCAACAACTGGGTGCAAGTGCAGAGGGCTTCATCTGAAAAGGTTTTGGCTCTGTCTCTAGGCTCATACCCTCCTTTAGTTTGAATGTGTGAGAATATTTCCATTAGAGCTTATTTTGTGAAGTTATTTCGGGAATAACTTTACAAGCAACTGAACAAGAATAAAGACACAGCACAAGAATAGAGACATGGACAGTGAAAGAATAAAGAAAAAGCTGTTAATGCCAAGTGTGGAAGAACTCACACTCATGAAAAAGAACTACTGGAAAGAAAAACGCTATGTTCTGATAATTCAGATATTTGATATTTTGCTTCTGATGCAATTCACTTTCTTTACATCCCTGATGTTTCCATTAGAAATATGATCCTCCTTCCCTGCCTCCTGTTCAGCTGGTACTTTGGTCATAAGAGTTTTTCATCTTTAAGAACAAAGGAATTTTTGTACTTCAGATCAGAGGTTCATGCAGCCCCATGACTTTCCTCTGACAATGATAACCCAACTGACTGCAAAAAAAAGTGCAAGCAATTGTTACAGGCAAAAAAATAATTTTATTTCTCACCCTTAACAGCTGTCAGCTGTAAAAGAAAAACCTGAAGACGTGCTCCCTATTTAAAATTATCTCTATTATTATCATCATAGGACAGCCAGGCCTATTTTAACCTCCACAGGTCTATTCCTTTGTGATATCCTCTTAACTCTTGATAGCAGTTGTTGTAAGGGATTTTAAGGATTATTCTATTTTAAGCTTTCACATTTCCTGATGTTGAAGTTCAGTGTATATTCTTTTTTTTTAATATTTATTTATTGCCCCTCATTTGTCTCTAGATTAAACAGCCCCATGTATATGGTCTCTCCTTGTATAAAGGTCTTGAGAGAATTTCTAATTTGTTTCATCATCTATTTTTGAAATAATTTTATTTGCATTGTTTTGAGGTGGAGAGAATAAAACTAAACACAATAGAAATTATACCTCTGATAAATAACGCTTGTGTATTGTCAGCGTTATTTCCAATGTTGCTTATAGGCCTTTCTTGATAACGATCCTTTTATGCAGACACTTCCAAAGTGTAGCAGGACTTGCCTTAGACACCATTGGCATCTTTGACCCTTTGATGGGAAATGTTTGAAAAAAATACCTTAGGCAGAGAAAGTATTTTTCTAACAAGTTCCAGAGAAGTATCTCTTTTTTTGGCCCCAGAGTGAGTGCATATTATTTTAGCAGTTCCACCATTTATTTAAAAACTCACAGAATATAATATACCATTTAACCCTGAGGACTGGTCCTTCACTTTATCCTGCTGTTTCAACACCTCTCCCTCCAATTCCTCAATCTTCATCCTTACTACCTGAAGGTAGAACAGAAATGGGGTAGGGCTGTTCTGACATTTTCCTACTGCTTCTACCCTCCTTCACACCTAAACTTTACTCACATTCTCTTATTTTTAACAAAGAATATTTACATAATCTTTTTTTTTTTTTTAAATACATAACACAAGGGAAAATCTTGTTAAAATTGAATGATAGCTGAAATAGTTTAAAAGCTTCATTTTCTTCACCCAAATGCTGCAAGCTGAAGGTAAGGTGGTATATGTATGAGAACAGAAAAGCACATTTTTGTATCTGTGTAAGAAATACTTCAATTGCCATAACATCATTTATTATACTAACAAAATATGTGTTGGTTCAAAGTATTTAATAGTAATGTTTTGACACAAAGAAAAGAAAACCCTGTCACTTCTATGTACTGCAGATTTGGGGTTGTCTGTTATAATTCAGATAGTTGCCTTGGAAAAAATAATCCTTATAAATATTAATCAGATGGCTACATTTGGCACTCTCATTCTGCTCCACAGCTTGAGACAGTCCCTGTCCCTCCCTTGCTCAGTCTTGTCGCTGCGCAGATGAGGTGAAGCCCCAAAGGCGGACAGGGATGGATGGCAGGAGGTGACCACTTGCCTTGCGGAAAGGCAAAAAGAAAGATAGAGGTGCTGGCAGCTGAAGGTGGGTGTTGAGCACCCTCATGGGCAGAAGCATCTATTCCTAATAAAGCCAAATAAACTAAACTATAAATAAATGAATAAATAAATGATTGAGGAGCTGAATAAATGAAACAGCACTTTATGTATTCCATTTATACAAAGCTATTCTGTTTACAAAAAACAGTCTTTTAAGGAAAGCAGAAGTCATTGGCGCTTGTAAGCTTGCAAGCCAGGAGCTGCAAGCAAACTGCCTCTGTCATCATTTGAAAACGCAACGCTGACAGATCTCTAACTTGAGGGTAGCACTAAACAGGATTAACCACTTTGGGATCTCAGGTTTCATTGCACTGAAATGGAAATAAGTGCTGTTCACATGAGGAATGACATTTGTCATATTATTCATGCCTGCAGTGGCCTCTCAGGGTGTACGTGGTCAGTCACATCTTGCCAAACAATGTACGACTTTAAACTAAACTTTCAAGAGTGCTTTAATGGTATTTTTATCAGTTAATTCTTCCTTTGGTCTTTGGGTACTAATTGAAAGAGACAGCAACCCGGCTCAAACACCCTGATACGCCCAGCTTCAAGAAAAGCACAATTTTGGGTTTATTCTTACGCCACACATTTATTTAGCAATTAGCCATTCACCCACCCACAGCACTCCCTGCCACCTGCATTTCATCTGAGGCATGTTCACTGAGGAGTATAGCATGAGCAGGAACTTACACGGCCGCAGTTCAGAGGCCTGATGCATTTGAGGGTGAATTCTGGATCCCATTGCCAACTGGAGCAGCTCCTTTCCCTGGCTCCCCCAGGTCACAGCTGCCGCCCTGCCCCGGAGGCAGCCCAGGCAGTGGCCAAGCTTGCACTTCTGGCTCTCTCTGCCTCCTCGCTTGCCAGCTGGGCTCCCCTTCACTCCCTCACCGTCTTGGCCCTTCTGCCCCTCCCCGTGTCAGCAGAGCCAAGGAGCCAGGGGAGGCTGCCAGCAGGCACCAGCAGGGCAAAGGGACAAAAGAAAATGTCAGGGACCTATTTGATAGCGACTCACAAATCCCATGGCAGACATGCTCGGTTCAGTGGCATCACATAAACCATACTGGATTTGCAAGCTGTGTGATCATGAGGTCCAAAGACTGTGTATGAGAGAAATTCATCCCTCACATGTACCTCTATAACTGTGCCTGATTGCCTAAAAATATTGGGAGACAACAGTGCATTTCCTGAATTTTTTTCATTTTCTCAAAGCTTTCCCACAGCCAGAAGAGCTGGATTTTTATCTTTTGCTAACCACCCAGAGAGCTGTCAAACTTTGCCAGACAGACCTCCCCACCACATGCCCAGGACTGGCAGTCCCGGGGAGCTGGAAACACACGGTGTTGGGCAGTGATCCCCCCAGACAGCTGGATAAGCCCCAGCAGCAGGGACTGATCCAAGCCAGAAACATGGCAGCGGTAGCACCAACCACTGCAATCACACACTAGCACTTCATCTGATTTGCTCTCACTCTTAAAGAACAGTGTGCTCTCTTTTACTTGAATTTCCCTTTCACTTTTAAAGAGCATCCAAAGGAGAAATGTTAGCATATTAAAGAAAAGGAGACTTTGCTTTTGTTTGCCAAAATGTGAACCTTGAGCCAGAATAGTTCCTCTGTGGTAACTAAAGAGCTCAAACATTCATTACCCTTCCGTGGGATGATGCTTGCAGTACCCTTTGAAGAGATTCCTACCTAGACAAGTAGAAAAAACAACTGCATTAAGAGAAAAAAAGGGCAAGTTATGCTGCCTTCCATCCTGTTTTGTGGACCACCTCAACTGAAATGAGATTAATTAATCATGAATTTTAACTCTTGCAAAATTAATCATAATTCAGGACAAGTGCATTGCTAAAATATTTGTTGTTGCATCAGGATTGGTGACTTAGGATGTGTATTATAGCTTTTGCATTTGCCCCCCTAATACAAATCACTGATCTGGACTACTATGACCCAGAAGTAGTTTTGTTCCCTGGTGCTCCTGCTTTATTTCAAATCTCCTGTTTATATCCATTCCATAAAATGTTTTCTCTCCTTTTATTCATGTGTTTTAGACTAGTTGGATAGCTTCCTTCTACATTAACACAAGCAGTTCTGCTTCACTGAAATTGTTTCCAGTAAAGGGGTGATTTTGCTGCCAAACCTAGATCCAAACAAAAACCCCCAAATTAAGGTTGGACATTTAAATTGCCAAAATAGGATATTTAGAGCTAAAAGTTCTGAAAACGTTTGATTCAAACATTTCAGTTCAAATACAATATCATTTCTGTGAAAACAAAGAAAGGGTCAGAATGGAGTATTTAGAAACACTGAAACAAAACAGTTCAATTCACTGAAACAGTTTTACTCAGTCACCTCACGAACGTGTTCAGGATTTGATATTTCAGCTACAGAAAAAATACCATAGAAATGGAAAATTCATAGGGAAGGAAAACCAATTTTCTGTCCAGCCCTGCTTATTATTTATCCAACCAAGAGGCAGCTTGAAACTCCAGAGAACTTGAGAGGTGTCAGGAAAAGAACCCCCTCATCAGTTTAAATTTTATCTTTTTTGGTAATAAAAATCTATTGTAGGCTTTTGGGAGTAAGCACTTTTTTCTTCTTTTTGCTTGTCACTGTGCAAGAAGCACACACCTTGAGTAATACAAAACCAAAGAAAGCAAATTTGTTTTCACTTGCTGGGGCAATTTTAATCACTGTCTTTCCAATGGCAAAAGATTACCCATAGCTTAAGTCTATCTTACCTGAAATCAGTTTTTCACTGCTTTCCCCCTACAAACAAATTTCTAACTAATACAGCAAAATATTTTAACAAGTTATGTGGCCAATATTCTGTTCCCACTTACTTCTGAGAGCTTTCTGTACCTCAGAGAAGTTATTTTGAGGTTTGCAGCCATGCAAATGAAAATAACATAATTCCTTTCTTTCAGTGTTACCAGTTCCTACGTGCATACCTAAACACTTTATGTATATACTGTAACATTATAGCATTAAATGGAACTGCTTTAGAATGTCTGAATATTTTTACTTAATATAGTTGCAGCGAGTGTTCTTTACACCTGTCATTAGTAATTACTCCTGTTCTTAATCCACACAGTTTTAAAATTGTGAAGGAGGTGATGGCATTTCCTACAAGCAAACAGAAAAGAAAAAAAAAGATATTATTAAAAGAATACATTATTATCACACTTCAGGCCTTGAAGGACTTCTGAGGCTGTTCTGGAAAAGGTAAACTTAATCCTTGGGTAAGAATGAAATTCTACCTTGCCGTCAGATAAGAATCTACAATTTCTGTTGAATTCACATAACCAAGAGTAAAAGGCAGACCTATTTATGTCTAAATTATGTATGTCTTCACTTAGTGAAACTGTGCATCCTCCCATGTATCTATAACATAGTTACATAGGACAATCATATTGTGACAGCTTGAAAGAAGGATGACTCAGAAAATATGAAGGCAGTTTAAAATTCTTATTGAAACAATTTATTTTTGGAAGGTAGCAGCATGCTTATTGCAGAAACAATGAAATCCTTTCCCTGAGGAAGCTGATACTTTGCAATGGCTTTAAAGAAATCTTACATTCATTGAATTGTGTTGCTGGCAGGGACCATGGAAAGTCATTGAGACCACCCCTCCGCCCAAGGGCCAGGCTACCTGTGCCAGCTCTGAGCGATGGTGCCCAGCTCTTCTTTAAGTGTCTGAAGTTGGAGGCTGCACAACCACCCAGCCAATATTCTCCCCTATCCTTATAATTTTTATTTTCTAATCTTTCTTGCTGTATTCTAAACCCATTCTCTTGACCCATCTGCTATGGAACTGGAAAGCAAATTCTTCCTTTTCTCTCTACAGTAGCCTTTCATATATTTGATATACATTCCTGTCTGTATCTGTATATCTATGTATGATATTTTTTCTTCTCCCACTTTGCCCCCATCAGCTTAAATCCCTGGGTTGGTGGGGGGTGGTTTTTTGGGGGATTTTGAGTTTTGTTTGTTTGTTTGTTTTTCCCCCCCCAAATTTCATAGATTTTATAGATATCTGATAATTCAAATTGTTCTTTTCTGCTCTATTCATGGGCTACACAGTCACTGAATCCGGACAGGCCAGCACTACTGAGCTTTTCTAGGGCCATGTAAATCAGGCTGTTTCACAAAGAGTCTGCTTCTCTTTCTGTATTGTTTTATGTGGTTTGACTTTCTCACTGTCGCTCTCTGACACAGTCACGTTGTGTATTGATTGTGATTCACATAACCACAGATATTTTTTTTTCTTTTTCACATAATTACAGGGTTGTTTTTTTTTTTTTTTTTCCA
>NW_010315336.1:0-15063 GCF_000700745.2 Antrostomus carolinensis
AGCATCGGTATTTGCCTGTCAGAGTGGTCAGCGCAAGCGGCAGGCAGTCTGGGGGCTGCAGCTGGTCCAGCCCAAGGATCTGCATCTTTCCTGTGCGAGTTGTGACTGAAAAAGTTTGAAGTTGAAGATTGCAGATCTTTTTTTTAAAAAAAGCCCTATTATTAACGAGTAATAATACTCAGTAATACGTTGTAGCATCTGTCAGTAGTTCGTCGGCAAACCTCCACATGGGGGTTTTCATCACGCGTGTCCGTACGTGCTCTCTAGAGCTGCTGGATACGCTCCTGCTGGATAATCACCATCTAAAATCCTGGACTTTCATTAAAAGGGATGACATTACTAATCTGCTGTTTCCACATGAGGCCACCTGTGTCCACAGTCTCATGTAACTGGAGACTACAGAAGCCCTGCTCGGTCATGCTTGGATGGCTTCTTAACTTTGGCAGGGTTGTCTGTTAATTTGTTGTTATCCCGTTAAAAGGGTAGGAAAAAGAATAAAAAAATCAAGGTCACACATTTATGGTCCAGTCCCAAAGCGAGTGGTAGATTATTCACAGATGCCTGAACACCAGCTGTTAACCTGATTTTTGCATGCATTTGTGCACTTTCCAAATGAAATCGGAAGGATAGAGAAGATGCAGATTCAGTAAATGTGTATAATTAAAGTATTACTAAAAAAGAAGCTGCAGAAGGCGTTCCTGGTTGGGGGCATGAGAATCCTGCAGAAGTTAGGACCTTGCTAAGTTCAATCAAACTTTGGCAGAGTGCACTAAGTTTTCAGCATGGCCTTTATCTGGCAGGTTTCCTTGTCTCTGATGTGCAATGCTTCACAGCCTCTGCAGAAAGCAGGATAAATAGTAGAACGTGGCCTCATAACCGTGACAACTGTTAGACCCCAAGGAATCTCACTGTTGCTTACAGTTACATGGATGTGGATTTCTGCTCCTGTGAGAAGATTTGGAAGAGCCAGAAGCATAACAAAAAAACACTCTTGAGGGACAACAGGCAACCGTTCTAAGAACCACATGGTTTTGCAGTCTGTGGTTTTTATATTTTGGTGATAGCTGTTTTGTGACGTGACACAGGTACAGCCCGACAGCTTCCCTGTACAGAACACAGCAAAGAAGAAGGGAGTGTGCCATGTGCTGTCCATACACAGAGTGGCCGTAGTGTTGTCAGTATCTGCTGTCCAGAAAGCAGATAAGCCACGAATTCCAAGCGTCATCCTCAGAAATACTGAGAAAAGTAGTTGAGGAAGTCTGTTAAAGATGCTGTTAATGCTGGGGAAGGATCAGAGAGAACAAGGAGAAAAGTAGGAACAGCCATAAAGGACAATACCTACAGAAAGCCCTGAAGAAATAAGACAAAGAAGTGGATCTTTAGATCTGATGTTTTAAAAATGTTTCCTGGAAAGATTATTGGCTCCTTACAAAGCCTAGATGAGCAGTCTGCCTGTCTCATCTTTCTTGTCTGTTGCTTTTCGCTGACGTCCTTAGCATGTAACTTTCTATTTCAACCTTTCTTCATTCTCTGCTGCCTACCATGTTTGGAACTTGTGCTTGATTAATGATTGATCACAAAATCACAGAATCAATAACAGAAGGTTGAGAAAAGCTCATTGCCAGCATGTCTCATTAATAACTGAGTAAAATATATCGGACTCAAGGTTTCTGAAACAAGTTCCTTCTTGTATTAGGATCCATTTACCCCACATGACAGTTCATATGCCTTTTGCAAGTAAACTTTCAATATACTCCGCAGTGAAAATGAATTTTGTTGTGATGTTGTCAACTTCAACAACTGTCAAGAAAAGCCCACAGCTAGCACAGATACTGATGGGTCAAGACTGAGCAGCACATGCAGCACAAAAGAAGGGCATGCAAGTTTACCTGAAGCTTATTTGCATCACGACTGATGCTGGCTGTAAGTACTGTCCCAGTTTTACCAAAAAAAAAAGAAAAAAAAAGGAAAAAAGAAAGAAAGACTTTTTCATGCTTTGTTCTGATTACACTGTTGCAGTCTGTTCTGTTTTAATTGTAGTGCCATCTAGTGGGTTGGGGTTTTTTAAACTCAACTCAGCAGTATTCAGCATCTGTTGCTTGACCTGCTCAGCAGTCACAGATGTTCAGGATCAAGCATAGTTTTGTTCTTGAGCAAAGCGGTGTTTTGCTCTTCACATAAACACTGGGTTTGAATATGATTTGATGTGGTTAAAAGTGACTCTGACCTCTAATTTCTGTGGACTAGTGAAAGAATTAGGTAGTCTGGATATAATTCCCAGTTCCTCTAGTGATTCACTTGTGGTCTTGTGCAGTTACTTAACCTCATTTTCACATTTCTACAGCTACAAATTAAGGGTAGTAATCTTTCAGTAACTTACAGTAAAGTTGTTTAGAGAGCGTGAATTAATTTCTGTGATATTTTGAAAATTCAAAATGTCAACTGAATGATAAATCTCTTTTCTATTATTAATGTTGCACTTGTAGTTGCAAACTGAATGCCATTACATTTGTGTTTCAAACATGACATGTTATTAATGTTCTGAGGGTAAAAGGGTATCGTGTCTTCTCCAATCAGATACATGATATGTCATCCTAATCAGAACCAAATATTGAGCTATGGTGGAAGCAAGTGGAAAAATAATACCAAAAAACATTTTTGTAAATATTCTAGCAGTGATCTTTCAAGCCAGTTACCAGGAAATGCCTAAATCAAGTTAAAAAATGTTAATTTAGCTGTTACTGAACTATTCAGCAGTGAGGACAAACTTGTTATTCATACCCATGCCCTTTAGAAAAGACAGCAGATAAGAGCACTTAGCCATAGTATTCCATAGTCCATTGTGGGAAGATGTGTAGTGTAAAGTGAAGAGACTGATCTTTATGTATAAAATAATAAAAAGATTTAATCTATAAGGATTATTGAGACTGAGGATCAGCTACACCCTGGAACCATTTCAGACAGAGGACAATAAAGATGAAATCATTACTTGAATCCAGAAACTTTAAGTCCCGAAATGCAGGTTGAGGTGGGAGGGGGGGCATAACCTTACTGTCTAGTTAGAGCATTAGAGCTAAGATGGTTCTGTATGTTCAGAATTTATAATTTTTAATGTAAACATTTTAAGAAATTTCTCCCCAAAGAGATTGTGTAATACCTACTTTCTGCCTAGTTTCTCCTTAGGCTGAAAATACAGAATCATACATCTTGCCCTGATTTTATAAGGAGTATTCTTTGGGTTCCCATCGCTTTTTGCTAACTAGTTTGAAAGGTACATTCTGTAACTATCTTGTTGCCTGTAGAATGTTGCCGATGTGTTGGAAATCTAATAGCTATAGCCACAGGGCTCTGAAGAGAGCTAATTAGAGCAATTTAGACTAACAAAAGTGCTGTTCCTAGGAGGACACTGAAGAGATCCTTCCCCAGAGCAGCATGCTGCAATTTCAGAGACAATTTATTGTGATATTCCTGCATAAGTCCTCTGGTATCCCAAGGATTTACAAATCTGGCTATCTATTATGGTTTGTTCTCTTAGCCCTTATGTTACCAGAGGCACTTAACATATGTCTTGTAACATTCCTGGAGATATAAAAATGGAAAAAATCTGTCAATCAAGCACTGTCTGTCTTACTTTAGCCTAATTACCAGTCAGAACCAACCCGTTCAAATGCACAGAAACAGTCTTCTATCATGCTGATGTGGCTTTCCACCTTGAGGCAAGTTTAATGAGAGAAGGGTTTTCAAATCAATTATGATTCTCATAGTGTTGTGTCATGAATTTTCTTACTATTTTTCCTAACAATAAATTGTTGCCTTTCAACTTACAAACTGATAGAAGAGGAAGTCAGCTCTGTCTGTCGCATTGAGATTCGCCAAGCAGGCAGCAGTGTTCGGCATCCGTTTCTGTACAGAGGCTAACAGTGGAAGTTGTAAGAGGGAAAGACTGTGGCTGAAATGGTATTTTGACATTTAGATCTACATTTTTCTTTCTTGTTTAATTTTTCTTTAAGATTTGGCGATTTTGTTGCTGTGAGCCTGTTTCTACTGCACTGGGGTACAAGTAATCTGTATTAGTCAGAGGGAGTGTTGTACAGTGAAGGGCTGCCAAGCCAGGTGCTAGGCACATAGGCTGCCAGTAGTGCTGTAAAAGCCTGAGGCCTGGCTATTTATTGCTCAAGTGTGACTTGTGCAAATGTTTCTCCCTTGCTTTTTACATATTTTTTCTGCTGACTGACGGGATGTTGAACAGCATGGTTGGCTGGGCCAGCGCATGGAGCTGTGTTTAGGAACGATGTTTTAGTGCTCTCATTCACAGCTCAGTCTCACAGGCGGGCTGTTCTTCATGCACCCAGCTGGCTAACGAGGGAGGAATGCTCATTCTGCTGACGCTGTACAAGGGTATTGAAAAGCTATGAATGAAAGAAGTGTAAAGCAAAATTTAAAAGGGTTATCTTCTGCTTTTATTCAATTCCCGTAGAAAGCAGCAAGAGCTTTTAATTGTGTTTCTGTGCGTAATTAATGAGCGGGTGAACACTCCTGTAGGACCGTTGCTTTGCTCCATTCAGTCCTAATCTGGCTAGGTGAGTCTGGCCAGAATGGGGACAAAGAGTTCAGCTAAAAATAGCTGGAGTGGGAGAGAATAAAAAGCTTTCAAAAATCTGTTTTCCACATAAATAAAATCTACCTAACACCTTTTTGGTGCTTTATATAGAGTCACAGTCTCTGAACCTAGACTTAAATGTGTCCCTAAAACGAATGCTTCACACTTTGTTCCCTTTCCACAAGCATGTGTGAAGGCACAACTTCAATCCTGTTGTAGGAGCTCATATCAATATTAAAGAGACTGGTGAAATTTTAGGGGCTGTGTTTTTTTTGTCACATTTTCCTCAAAATCAGTTGAGTTCTGTTGCTGCTACCTGTGGTATAACTCCAGTTTTTGGAGTAGTTTATTTGAATGTAAAACTTGTGTCATGCAGGTCTAGACAGAACTGACGAAAGCTCTTGTTTTACATCCACAGTACTTGCAGCTTGTTCAGAAAGCAAGAGCACGGCTGCTTGAAGTTTCCTAACAGTTGTCACCCAAAATACTTTCACTGCTGTTTTCAAGGTCACCTCAGATTTATGAATCACCTCAGGTTAATGTGTTATTAATCAATCTGAAACCAGTTGAAAATTATTGGTTCAGCACTGTGAATGCTCTTGTGGTAGATGCTTATAGAATAAAATACCAGGAAGGGAACGTGTACTTCCATGCTACGTGTTAAATAGGAATTCTGCTGCTGCAGCTGAAACCATGTTGTGTTTCCCTCTGACTCCATTACCAGCTCCTGGTCTCTGCACTGTTCTCTGATCTGACTGGACAAGCTGCTTCTCATTGTCTTTACAACCCGTTGTTGGTCCTTGGTTTTTGCCCAGGCTTATGCTACCTGTCCTTTCTCCTTCGTCCTCTTTTACCCTCTGCTCTGCACTTTCCATCACCACGTCTGCTCTGGAAGAGCCCCTTTACCACACCGCTTCCATCTCTGCTTACTCGCTTGGTCTTGGGTTTTGCTGAAGCTGTCCTTGCTTGAGATCTCATCATGATTTGTGATCAAGAACACCTTCGCCTTTTTGATATTAAACGTTGCTTCAACAGCACTGTGTTCCTTTCTAGAGATGGTGCTCTGGTTCAAGATATTAGTGTTGGTTGATAATTATACTTGTGCTGTGGCCAAGCATTAACGTGGAGAATCCCTGCCCTGCCGTGGCTTCTCGTAATTCATCTTTATTACTGAACAAAGCAGACTCTTCCATTTCAAAGAGCCTGTAGCTTTTATATGGCTAGTCCTGTCTGTAGTTTATTAGACCACCTTTTTCTGCTTGCTTAATTTGTATTTTAAGTCTATTCTTTAAATTATATTTCTATTGTGTCTTTCTCAATATGTGTTTATTACTTTTCTATGACTCCCCAAGTGCCTTGGCTGGCAAAGTCTTAATGAATACAATTACTGTCATGTTATAGCTATGAAAATCCACTCCCTCCTTGGCATGGGGCATGCAAGTTTGAAGAAGTTGAGGAAAATGAGAAGTATGGTTATCTCAAATTTATTTTTAGTAAAATAAGATAAATGCATAGGAAAAATGTTTGTAAAATTATTTTGCAGTTACAGACTGTTAATGTGTTACTCTTCCTAATTCTGCATTATACATATAAACCAAGTGGCATATCTGCACTGTTATTATAGTGAAGTTTGCTCTGTAGGACAGATCCACCCAGGCTAACCTGTAGAATTTGAATGCTGACAGCAGTCTAGAAGTACCAAAGAATTCTGTGTGTGCTTGAAAACCTACTTGAGCCTCATGGCAGTTTGTCATGGTAATTAGCTCTGAGCTGGCTGTGCTTCTGGAAGGCAACTAGTATCTGAGGCAGCTTGTGTCTCACAGGGCTCTGTACTGCTCTGCAGACACATTGGCAACTGTCTACACCTTGATTTGACCGCTTCTCTGGTTTCTCTGTATTTGGAACAGAAGGAGCTGTTTTGGACTGCTGGTTATTGTTTTTCAATCACAATTGTTTGTACCTTGGTACAATACCAAGTGAATAAAAGGTGTACAAACAAGAAGTTGAGGCTTCAGAGATAATTGAGAGCTGTAAAGTAGATGCTGTACTCTTTTGCCAGAAGGCAGCATGACAGACTCGGAGGATCTCTTCTCAAGGTTCTCCATGTTGCAGATATCTCTGTTTCAGAGCCAACTTCTCAGTACACTCAGCTAAACTATGTAGATCGTGTAAGTAGTTGGCCAGCACAGCTACAAGCAAGGTCAAGCAAGGGCATAGCACAGGAAATATTTATGCAATAATGGCAATTTCCTTGTTACAGTTGGTAGTTTGTAAGGAATAAATTCCCAGTTGAGGTAAATTCTGAGGTAGGAAGCAAATTTACCTAGCCTTTTACTTTTCAGATACTACCTGCCTTTGTAAGGGCTCTGCAGATCACTAAGTAAGTGCAAAATGCTGATAAAGTTAGGTGATGACTTCAGGCAGTGTCAGCTTTTCAGGCAGAGTCACTGAACGGGAGGGACAGGATACATTTATCTTCCTCTGTTTGCACAATGTGATGGGTCGACCCTGACAGCAACAAAGCACCACCAGCCACTCGCTTAGTTCCCCCACAGCAGGAACAAGAGAGAGAATCGGAAGGGAAAAACCACAAAAACTCGTGTGTCAATATAAAGACAGTTTAATAAAGTGAAGGGAAGAATGAGAAGAACCCACCAAGTGATGCAAAGGCAATCACCACCTCTCACCAAGAGACGCAAAGGCAATCACCACCTCTCACCAAGAGACTGATGCCCAGCCAGCCTCTGAGCAGCAGCGGCCTTGGACAGACTCCCTCAGTGTTATTGCTGCACATGGCATGGGATGGAATAACCCTTTGGTCAGCTCGGGTCAGCTGTCCCAGCCGTGTCTTCTCCCAACCTCCAGCCCACCCCCAGCCTGTCTGCTGAGAGGGCAGAGTGAACCCCAGAGAAGGCCTTGGCGCTTTGTAAACACTGTTCAGCGCTGGCTAAAAAACTCAAGTGTGTTGTCAACACTGTTTTAGTCATAAATCTACAACACCACATCATACAGGTTGCTGTGAAGAAAATTAACTCCATCCCAGCCAGACCCAGTACGTACGATGATGGGCCTGACCCTACAGTGGGGTAAACACTCTGCTAACTATAAATACAACTTGACTGCTTTTGCATCTTCTCTTCTTATTTTCTTTAGTTAGTGTTAAAGACATCTATCTAGTTGACATAGAGAAATATCAGTATCTTAAACTCCTAATAAATTTTAGGAAAGCTATAAGAAGAAATTTTCAAATGGAATGGCTGATATTGTGCATCTGATCTCTGTGCACATAAATATTTTGATCTTCAGTGATGTTCTTTACTTGCATTTCCAGAAGACTCTAGATCACTCTAAGTGCATTGTACAGAGGTTCATTTTTTGCTTGCATTTTGTGATATATTTTCATTTTATATTTAGGTGAAATTCTAGTTTAGATAAATCTGCAACCTAGATAAATATAACCGTCTGGTTTAGATAAATTTATTCCTGTAGAACCATCCCTGTTTACTTCTAGAAGTGTCTGTACCCTGTGTCATAATCTCACTCTGTTTAAGGACTTTCTGGAATGTCATTGCTAGCGTTTCTCCATTTGTTCTGTAAGGGCACCTACTTTATTTCAGCTCCCGTTTTTATGTGAAATTTGTTACACTTCTTTCTGGAAGAGAAGATCACTTGGAGCAGAGGAGCTGAGATGACGTGTAATGTGAGATGGAGGTGGTCTGTAGGCTGGAAACAGTAGCATGTTACTAAAAGCAAGCAGTGTTTTGACCTACAAAAGGTCAAGGGATAAGTTGGGCGTCAGGCTTCATTTTGTTTGGCTGGTGATACCACTGTGGAACTTTTAAATTCATTTTTTTTTAGGCTGGCAGCAGATTTTTCTGTTTTTTCCACAATATAAGTTACAAAGTCAGCTGTTCAAGTGCTAAATCTCTGTAGTCCCATTGTAAACACCCTACCTGGCCTCCAGCAGCTCTTCCAGAATTGCACAAGCCTTACTAAGTCTTGTTTGTTTCCTGCAGCTCCATGCTGATGTCTCATTTAAAATGTTTTTGGATACCTATTTTTAGGCACCTGAATCACTCTTCAAACATCATTTCTATCAAATAAGTCTGCAAACATCCCATAAGCCACAGTTCTACACCTAGTATATCAGCTATACCTCTGCAGCTGGTGTACAAGCTTCTCTGTTGTGTCAAAAGAAGAGCCTGTCAAAGGTATTTAAGGCCCAGCAAGTTGCTCTCTATCTTGCAGTCAATATGCAGCTTTACATCACCGGGGCTTGTTTCCCTCTGCATCCCCTGTGTTTGTGTGTCCACTTGGCTCTTGGCAAAACCATTTCCACCCTTCCAGAATCGTCCTAAGGCCTTTGGTTGTCTCAGTCTCCTGGCCTTCAGTCTGTTTTCCCTGGCTCTGCTCTTGTCTGCCTCACTCAGTATTTCTCATGACCATGATTCTTGTCTGTGGTTTACCTATCTATTTCAGGATGTATCCTGTCTTTTGAGTCCTGCATTTTGTGCTCTGTCTTGTGAGCTGGCCAGAAGTCTGAGGGTCAATCATAACCTTGATTTGAACAATCTGAGTGCATCCCTATGTCTCATGTTGAATTCCTAACTATTTACCAGCATGTTTTTGCCTTCAACCCTAAGACAACTTCAGGAGACAGGCTTTTGCACCGAACTATTTGTCTATGAAGGCTTAAGATGCTCCTTAAGAGCCTCCTTTTGTAGCTGTGGATAACTAGTTCCTCCTAAATGAATAGGAAGGTAAAATGTTTGGAATGAGTGACAAAGTAGTTTAACCTCAGGAAGGACTTAATAAACCTTAGCAAAAGTTGGTTTCCATATCAGATTTCCATATCAGATCATCTTTCCTCACTGAGATTTATGATGAGCCAAATGCTCCTTGCTTGTCCTTGATGTTTCCTGGGGTCTGTTTTCACCCATTGTGGCCAGAGGTGAAGTGTGTATATAGTACATACAGAAATGCATGTGATGGGCAGGTTAATGTAGTGTCAGGATACTGCCGTGTCTGTTTGATGAGCACATCAATGTGTATCACAGACTGAACAGAACCCTTAACATTTATTTCCTGGTTTAAAAAGCATGTAGTCCTAGTAACAGCATTACAAAGATCTCTTTTCAGTTATGTCAAAGTTGCTGCATTTGTTCCTACTTGTTAAAAAAAGATAATGTTGATTGATATGATTTAACCATAAATACTTACCTGGTGCTTGGACCATACTGAAAATAAACTGAAAATAAACCCCCTTGCATTTAACACGAAGTGCTGCTCCATATTCCACACAGAAGTGGCAGCCAGCGTACAGCGGATGGGAGAGATCTTCTGTTGTTTTTCTGAAGTGAAAAGAACATGCCTGTGAAAATATTTAAGTAATATATTCTTGTTATACTATCCCTTGTGTTCTGTAAAGGCCTCTGAAAATCAGTAAAAACAAATTGTGTCTGTCTTCTTTGTTTTGCAGGGATGGCAAGCCTTTGCCTCTGATTTATTAATGCTTGGGAAAAAGTCATTGCACATAAAAATCCTCTATTAAAAATAGTAATTCATGATGTTTTAATATCTTTTTCCCCTAGTTAGAGAAGAGTAGGAAGTATAGCAGTGATTGTTTTTTACTGCTATGAAAATATTTCTGTTTTTTGACAGTAACTGGCATCAGGAATAACAATAAAAAATATAAGCCATATTGAGTATTCCTCTGATGTTTTATGTCTATTCAGAGAAGATAGGGTACAGACAATTGTTCAGCTGCAGTAAAGTTCTCATTTTTATTGTGCAGAGCTAAATTTATCCTTGCTGTATTTTTTCTGAAAGCAGCAGTTACTTCTGCTAGGCAGGAGAGCGACCCGCTCTGATTGTGGTGCTCTTCTAGGAGAGCCTGCACTCGAGCCGAGGTTCTTCCTTCAGCTCAATGCACGCATGCACCTAAATTGTGTTTACCTCTGCAACTGTTTGTATGATTATAGCCACAGTAACCTGAAGCTTTTGTTGTTTCAGAGGAGGGATGCTATTCCATAACTTCATCTGAAATGTTTCACCACATACCTGATTAGGCAGAAGCCTTCTTTAGAAACAAATTTGGGTTAGTACTCATGAGATGTTCAGGCTTGATATTTTCTACAGAGTTTCCAGAAATCAAGGGAAGGGAGCTTTGATTTTTTAAAAAGAAATAAGTTTCTAGCATTGTATCAGAATATTTTGTGGTTATAAAAAAAACCAAACAGGTGGTGCAAAAGAAAATAGGCTGACGGGAGTTTTTCCAAAGCTTCTATTTTAATGAAATAAATTTGTTAGAAAGGAATAGAGAAATATAAGGTTTACACAGAAGTAGGACCAACTGCGATTGGAATTCCAGTTTCTATTCTGAGATTATTCATTTTCTCCCTATTAGGCTGTACAGACCAGAACTGAGCAAGTTCTCTGTAAATTGAAGATTGATAATTCACTCCAAACATTTCATGTTCCAGTCTCCCTTGTATTGATGTGAAAATCTGGATTTTTAGCAGAGCTGATTTTTTGGCAGTATCATGTGTCCAGAGATGTGTCTGGTTCACTTGTGTGCCTGCTTATTTTTATTTATTTTTAATGCGTTCTCTCACTCTCATCAATAGCATATGTATGATACAGGTTGCCATGGTAAATATGAATTTTTTATTAACATTGTAAATATCAATTTGAAACATGAGAAGCTGGTAACTGAGATGTTAACACTGGTTTGGAGATTTTCCTGCTCCTGAGGTGATTTAAATTATATAAGCGTTTAAAAATGTGAAAAGCAACGTGTGTTGGGAAGGAGATCCTGTAGTGATAGCATAGCAGCCTAAGGGCACAGAACTGCACCATATGTGGACTGTGAAGCAAAGACAATAGGATGTCAAACATAGGCTGTTGTAAGTTAATACTATAGATGACGTGGAACCAAGGCTCAGAATTTAAACTCCTTCCTTAAATTCCAGACCATTTGTAGCCAGCTCTTTGCATCAGAGTGTGACCAGTTGGCTCAGCTAAAGCTGATACATAGAAGAGAATGTAAAGAGACACAGTCAGCTTCAAGGCAGGGAGAGGCACAGGGCTGGCCTCCCAGGTTCATTTATGACTTTACATCTCACTTACTGTGTTGAACAATTAATTGTGGGCAGATTTTTGAAAACTCCCAGTTACCCAAATTTCACTGAGCTTAACAGGAGTTACCTGTCAGGAGATTCTTAAAAATTCACCTCTCTAGACATATCATATCTCTAAAACTCCTGTCCTTCGGCCCCTGTTAGGTTGTTTGTGAAATGAGTCCAATGCTGCTTTCTTGGGAGATGAAGAAACAGAAGTATTTTTGGGTAGGTATTAGTTTTGTTCAATGGAATTTTTTTTTTTTTTTTTTTGCACAACAAGTGATTCCTGATGAATTTCTATTCATCCATAAATTCCCCGGTGTTATGACAGAGTGTTAATTTTTTGCTGTGGATTCACTTTTGGAGCAGAAAGTTATGAGGCTGTTTGTTGTCTTGCCCTGGGACTTTGACTCGTATTTGGTGCTGTCACTGAAGAGTGATTTTAGAAGAAGCTGCCTGATGAGAGGTACTATCTTTCAGCTGATATGTTAAATTGAGGTCGCTTCTGTCAATGGCCCTCTTAAAAATCACCTCTGTGTCTTGTCAGACATTCCATTTCCCGGTGAAATTAATTCTAAGAATCAAGGACTGTGTCTGAGAGATTGTGAAGTCCATAATGGCGGCTCTGTCTTCATTGCACTACTGGTATTTCACTTACTATTTTTGTCAGGATTTATATTCTAAAAGTCAATTTTACTCTGTTCTGTATCACAAAGCAGCATATGTCACACTAACTCCACTGAGCAGAGTAAGATTACTACATGAAATCTTGTATTATCTTGTGATATATATACACACAAGATTACTCAGAAAATAACTTGTCACCACTGTAGACGCTTCGTGGTTGCTGGAAAAAACACTCCACGCTGAAGGTCACATGTGTACATCCACTGATTTAACAGCTCTATTCACCCTTTGCTGGAACAGTGCTGCTAGCAGGATGACAGGAGACTAGTAAAGCTTCATCCTTTCAAGGAAAGCTTTCTGGTCTCTTCTGTTTAAAGAACGGAAGTTCCTTATGTTAAAAGGAAACAGAACTTTGTAACTACATTATTTTGTGAAAATAAATCCACTCTCAACTCTGCTTCACCTTGGACTCTATTAAGACTCCAAACGTGTCACAAATGTTGCCATACAGCACACCTTAGTCATTGCAGCATTAGATTTGACACTTTCAGACTGTCAGTTCCTTGGTTTAAATCATGTTGGGGATTATTTTTATTTTTTAATACAGATAAACAGTTCAAATAGATCAATGTCTCTGGTTCTTTCAGTTGAGATGTTAAAAAGCATAGTCCCCTCAGATTATTTGTAGACTGAAATCTTATCACCCATTCACAAGAACAGAACTTAGAAAACCTGATTTTGGCTGCATGTTTCTCCATACTCTGTTCACTGTACTGGATGCTCTTCTGCCTGATGCATTTCACTAGTGATTTCAAAGGTAAGGTTTCCTTTATGCTACTCCTGTGAAAAGCCACTTGGAATATGCTGATTTGTAACGTATTGAAATACTAACAGCCTTTACTGTTAGTGTCCCGTGCCTTTGAGGTGGCTCCCAAAAGCACAAGTCTTTCTGTTGGTTCCCTGCATTCCCAACTGAGATGGTTAGTTTTGCAGACTCACCTTTCATGTGTGCTGACTTACTGTGGATCTAGAATGTAAGTTCATTTTGGCTATGTGATGCTGGTTGATTTCTTGTCTTAAAATGTTTCACAAAAGCAGTTTCTTTTATTTCTATGGGATGTATTTGATAAAGAGCAACAACATTTCACATTCTTCTTTTGTCAGTACACAAAAACTATGTCCTAAGTGACTTGACTTCTAACAGATCCACATTCAGTTTTTCACCAGGTTCTTACCTGGCTTTGTGTTAATTGATTTCTTTAATGCTTCCAGTGATATGACAGAAGAATGTTATATGTGACCGAGTGGTGTTGTGCTATTTGCAGTCTACAAATCAATAAATGCACTTGAAAAACTAAATTCTAAAAACATTAATTCTAAATATAGGCAAAGGTCACTCTATCACATTCCTCTTCCTATCTTATTTCTAAATAAAGAAGTTATAAAGTGAAGTCTAGTGACAATGTTTATTTTTATATATAAATTAGACTGTAAGGGTTCCATTTTGGAAATGGAATGGGAAAATTTCAGGGATCAGAATTCCCTGCCCACTTAATAAAAAAGTAGGTATCTCCTAGTGCATTATATAACAACAACAAATCCAGGAACAGCATTGTGCTCTGCCAGTCTCTCCATGTGGAATTACTTCTTGATTGTGAAATGGCAGCAGAGTCTCTCAGCACTTTTACAGTAACCAAGCTGGGACCTAAATTGGTATTCTACCACTTCCATTTAAATTCTAGCAATTACATAATGTATATAGATAGACACCTCTTGATATTTTTTCAAGCCCTGAATGTTGAATTAAAATGTGGTGCTTCCTAATTATGTCAAATGCTGTCATGAGTTCACTTAAAAGCAATCCAGACATTACAGAGAAGGATACAGCTTACTCAGCTTATTATTTCTTTCACTTAACTTGAGTTCTAATGTGAAATTGCTTTAATAGCTTTGTTGCTGTTTTAAATGTTTTATGGGCTTTCCCTCTGCACAGAAATTTTAATCACCACGTTTAATTTAGGGATCTTTTCCTTAATGAACTGAGTATTTATGAAAGTTGGCAACCTTGTAGGCAAAATTCTGTGTTTATTCTCAGGACAGATGTAGCATAGAGAAGAAGAACGTAGTGCTATTGCTAGAGAGGCGTTGCCATCTGGATCAAGCTGCATCAAATAAAGTTATCACCACAGCCCCTGGAAGTGGCAGTGCTGTGTCCTGTGCTCTGCATTGTGCAGGTGCTCCCAGACTGTGTCCTGGCAAAGTCAACTGAGACAGCCAGCTTTGCGTGGGAGGAGAGGAGAAGCATTTACTTCTTCTCCTAGCAAAGGCTTGGGGGCAGTAGCCTATGGCAAGGGACAGTAACAAGCCACTGTAAATTATTGATACCTGTCCTAGCATGCTTCCTTGCAACATGAATGGGAGTCATGACCTGAACTTCCATTTCACTTGTTCAATGTTACTTCAGTCTTATTTTGGAACAGAAGAACAACTTCTAATGTTATGAATATGCTCAATTTTTTCTGTAACTTTGCAGTATGGGTTGTGGTGCAAGTTGCTTACACCAGTGTAATGTGAATGCAAAATACTTTTATTGTGTGTTAATAACACTAAACACTTATGCCTTATTTTGTATTGCTGCAAATTATGCAGAGCTATGGACTATGGGGCTTTGGGGTATTTCCACAGTAGAATCACAGAATGGTTTGGGTTGGAAAG
>NW_010315337.1:0-5343 GCF_000700745.2 Antrostomus carolinensis
CCCAAGGTGGGCGTCCTGTCTGCGACTGCAGAGGAGGGGGCTCAGCCTACAAACATGCTGCTCCAGGGCAGAGCTGGAGGGTACATGAAGCCTCGAGTTCTCCGCTCAGGTTTGACTAGCGCTGTACAGGATGCTCAGGGGAAGGAAAGCGAGCGGGCTGCCGTCACTCGGAGTCAGGAACAAGGCAGCTGTGGATGGTCTTGAGCTGCGAGCAAAACAAAGTTCTGTACAGAGGAGGCCGTACCGCTCTGTTTCCACCTCTGTTATCCACAACTGTTTATTTAGGAAGTATAAGCAAGTTTACAAATCATTACAGGTACCAAAAAGCAGTATTAACACATACAGAATGGGTGTCTTACATGAAGGACAGTGACTGAGCTGGGCTTTGGGCTCGCAGGTCCCACATGCTTTGGAGCGTGGTGCTCCTGGGCGTTTTCCTGAACTGAGTGGTGTTCGGTCGTTACTGCAGCAAGACCCCCGGGAGCGTGACAGCGACTTGTACATGAACGCAGCGCAGCAGCGGGGTGAGCCTGGGAAGCAGGACGGGCAGAGCAGTCACCGTAACTAATCCCATGCTGCCTCTGGATGCGTTGTGCACTTCTGCCTCCTTCCCTACAGGTCTCTTAGGATTTAGACTCCCTCCAGCACGGGGGAAGTTCTCTTTCCAGAGAAAGCCTGTCGTTATTCTGGTCACCACGAGGAACCATTTCCTTGCCCACACTTTCTGTTTGAAAGCTGCTTGAGGGTTCTTAAGTGATTACCTGGTAACTGATGTGCAACATGCGCAGTATTTGGTTTTTAGCCTTGTTCTGGTCCCTTCTGCTCTAGTGGAAGGTGTCCCTGCTGCTGGCAGGGGGGTTAGAACTGGATGATCTTTAAGGTCCCTTCCAACCCAAACCAGTCTGGGATTCTATGATTCTATTTAATAATTAAGCATGCCTCATCACTTGTGCATAAGTCCTTGTTCCCCTCCTAGAGGAATCCTTTCCCCATCTACTCGTCGCTTTTTTTGTATAGTTTGTTATATTCCATGCCATCTTTGCTGATCTCTTCCAAGCTGGAGCCCATTCCTCTGGGATAACGTGTCCAGTCACATTCCCACTAATATATTTTTAAACATTCTTGTCAAATGCTCATATAAATCATGCATGGAACTTTTGCAGCCTGAGTTCAAGATTTTCTCTACGAGTAGAAAGAGTGACTGGAGATACTACAGAAACACAAGCCTGGATACAGCTCCCTACAGCCACAGTCCACAGGCGACTGTCCCCCTGCACACCAGCGCTGCCACCCGTCCTGCAGCCCCTCGGCCGCTGTGGCCCTGCCTCGCCCCATCCCTCCCCCTCTGCCAGCACAGGGGCTGGACAGCCAAACGGCTCAGCGGACAGGAACCCGGCTTGGTCAGCACTAACCCAGGTCCCCTGCGAGACTGGGAGCTCCTTCCTTCGGCACAGCCCTGGCGCTGGCGGGGGCCCTTCCTGTGACCCCCCACAGCTCTTCAGAAGGGGACTTCACCCCCGAAAGAGGCAGGCAGGGGAGGCGGCTCCCTGGAAGCTCCTCTGTGCTTACACTAGATGCTGTGCAGACAGCTGCAGTTGGGTGAAATCAATCCACCGTGACACCTGGTTACAAAAATGTCCCCAGACCATGAAGTTAGATTTTCTTCTGCAGGAGTTGAGGGGGCTGGGCTGATGGGTCCCATCTTTCCCGCTGAAGTGAACAGGAGCAGGGCACAGGCTCAGGCAGTGCCCAGCACTCCCCGTGTCCCGTGCCCAGCCACTCTCTCCCAGGCGGTGGCAGGCAGGCTGGGGACAGCAGAGGTCGTTCCCAATGAGCAGCGCGGGCACAGCCAGCTCAGGTTTGTATTTTTGTGGGATGAGGGGAGAAGAGCCGACTTCAGCCACACCGCCTGCACCCAGAGCAGAGGCTGGGCCCTGGCTGCCCCAGGGACAGTTCCCTGTAAGCTGAATAAGGACTAATTTTCTTTTTTTTTTCTTCCCACTCCAAAATGCTGTTTCTGCTGGAGGGACAGGGATCTATTTCTGCCGGTAAAACTTCCACCAGGGTCAGCTGCTCATCTTCGCACTGTCCCAGGATCTGGTTTAGTGGAACCAGAGCACGGAGTCAGGCCCAGGACTGTTTCACCAGACTTTCCACGGGTGCCCTGTGCTGACGGGGTCACTGCAGAACCAGCACGTCTGGGTCAGCGTTTGTGACCATTTTTGTCTCTTTTTAACAACCAGAACTGTTTTTTCTGCTCTTGCTATCATTTTTCACAAAACAAGGATGCAGTTTAGGGAGAGGAGGGGTATCCCAGAGCAATGCTTGTCTGGCCCATAGTCCTTCTTTTTCCTAAAGTGACCGTACAACTGCCCTGAATGTTCCAATTTGTCCTTCAGTATTTGTAGAAATTAAATTTATTTGAATCTTCCAGGCGTTTTCGAGGTTTGAATTTCCATCTGGTTTGTACATTGCATGGTCTCTTCACGCATTTTCTGCATAGATGCTTCCTGCAAAGCCAGCAAACCTAGCGCCCGCCTCTCACACGCCACACGTTCTGCCTCAGAGCTAAACAGGTTCTGACATTCATCGTTTCTTTTGACGTGCTTTAGGCAAGAAAGTTCAGTCACCACAAAAATTACATTGCTAGTATGTACAGATATTTTATGATGAACTCCTCGTTTCCTTCTGTGATGCTTCAACTCACTGGCAAGACACACAAGCCCTTGTGCTGCCCTGCGGACCTGTGCCAAGGAAGACCCCACAGGAAGATGTGCAGCTGACATGGGGCTGCTGTAACCAGCAAAAACCCTCCAAGAGAAATCAGGGCGAGGAACAGGCGCAGCATCAGCCCGAACCACAAGAGATTAGCCAGGGACATGACATGGGACATGCCTGACCCATCCCCCACGTCACTAAAATTTAACCCCAGGCAGCAACGAGAACATGAAACCACAAAAAGCCCAACAGACACCAAAACACCCAGCAAATACTCTCCAACACTGGTTTGTCCTCAACAAACCCTGGGTGATGGAGATACTCTTCGAGCAAATTGCGTGTTCTGTAGACAGGGAGCTACTGGTTTTACTCCTTTTAATAAAATATTTATACATTTTTAGATGCCCAGCTCACACAGATTTCAGGAGACAAGGACACGCACACACATAAAATCTGGCCCAGTATTGTGATTAAACAGCCAAGTACCTTTAAAAACATCCCTGTAAGGAGCAGGATTAACAGACATTTCAGAACTTGGAAACTGAGGTACACAAGGTACCTTCAGGAAGCTGCACATCTTCTAACTCAGGGTACATCAATGTGTCTTTTCAACCACCTCTCAGCAACCCTTCCCCTCAGCAGGGGGGAGCACATCAGCACATGTGCTTTTATCTTTCACATTAAAAAAAAAATATTCCTTCTACCCCAGATCTTTTTACTGGAACCCACTGACCCCATTTTTGTCTGTCTCGAATAGAAGCTGTGTTGAACCTGCAGTACAATTAATCTACTGTGACTGCTTTATCTCCTCTTCCAGACACACCTTTTCTTTTTATTGATGCTCCTCTTGGTGCAGGGCTGTTGCCTTCAGACTGACATGTTTACATCCTAGAGGAGAACTCTCCATATGTGGCTTGTTCACTTCTGAAGAAAGGATGAATTTATTTTTCAAGGCAGCACCTCAACCCTTCTCTTAGAAAAGCACTTTCATTGCTAGCCTCATAGAAGAGTCATCTCAGCTCCTAAGTGTTGCTTCCAGGTAGCTGCTGGCTGTGTGTGTGTTCTGGAGACCTTCCCTTCCTAAATCCCGTGGGATGTGTAGTCGTGTCCTACAAACACGTCTCCTGCTGCAGCTACAGCAGCTGAAACACTCATTGTTGCTGTTCTCCTTATGGATCTGTTCTCTGCCCTGGTAGGGACCTGGCCCACAGCTGAAGTCCTTCCCTGTAACTCTCTTTTCCCTCAAGTGTGCTAATGCTTCAGCAGTTCTCCACACACCAGTCAGGGGTAACACAAACCAGCTCCTGTGCCAAGCTGGACAGTTAACTGTGTGTGCAGATGCATCGTGTGCTTGAACACATACGTGCTTTGTCAGTGTTAGAAACCCCCCTCCGTGCTCGGGCTGGGCTCTCCAATGCCGGCTGAAGCCCCACAGTGCAAAAGATGCCATTTCAGTTCTGGTTTTCCCCCTCTTGGAGCCATTTAACGTGCAAACACACGACTCCACGGCTGGGAAGGGAACACTCCCCTCCCCACATCCATTGTTCATATACACTAATTTAAACTATATATGAAATATTAGGAACTGATGTGTTGTCTCTGGGAAATCACCTCCTTTCCTGTATCTGAAACTCCTTTTATGCCCCAAATAGCATTCCTTTGTCTTCTCACCCCAAAGAAGAGGTATCAGCATAGACCATCACCCAGAAGGTGCTGGGGAAGGGAAGGATTAGATCATTTTACTGTTTAAAACAAGAAGTTTATACCGAATCCTTGGCATGCTCTTTTCTCCCCATGTCCCGTTCCACTGGGTGGTGGCCAGCTGGGCTGGTGACCGCTGATCACATCAATAGTGCAATTCCAGCAGCACTATGCCTGTGGAAAATAAATCCCGTGTATGGATTATCCAGGTGGGACTAGAGAAAACGGAGGGCACATTAGGTGGTATAAGAAGAGCAGGAAGAAAACCAGCGCCACTTCCAACTCCTTCATTTACAAGTGCTGACACAACTGCCTAAAATCTCTTTTGCCACCTTCAGAAGCAGCTTTCTGCAGAGCTCTGAGGCTGCGGATCCACACGGACACCCGGCCACCGCTGCAGATCAGAGCGCACAGTGACCAACCTGGTCACCATCGTTTCACATCCTCCACCAAAGCTGCCTACCGTCCGCGTTTGGTTCCGCAGCTCTGTGACTCTGGATTCAAGGCATCGCCAACATGTGATGGAGTCACAAAGCCTTTTAATCCTCCGTTTGCTTCCAAAATGGAGAGCGAGGGCCAAAGGGCTGCCCCGCAGACAGCTCTCCTCTCAGACGAGGGTCAGAGTGCTGGATTCAAACAATTTAGGAAGTTGGCAGCTAGGTCCTGGAATCGCACAGCACTGGCCTCAGCACTGTGAGCTTCAGTTTAAGATGAGAAATAGGTGGAACCAAACCCCTGCCCCTCCTTCAGGTCAAGTATCTCAGTGGTGCTGTTTGTGACCACAACAGTTGCAGCTGGGCATGCACTAGTCTGTTCTGATGCTCATCATGTGGCACCAGAAAGTGCACATCAAACAGATTAAAGGTGGCACAACAAATATGATCCCAACATCTGAAGGACTTGGGGTGCTGGTGGACAAGAAGC
>NW_010315338.1:0-9914 GCF_000700745.2 Antrostomus carolinensis
AAGCCTGGGAAGCAAAATAATGGGTTTATTCACACTATTTACTAGACTTTGTGTGGTAGACACATTTGTATATCATTTTACGGTGTAACAATTCTATTTACATAAAATATAGGCAATTATGTGAGTCCAGCCAAAGCATTGAGCATGGTAGGAGGAGCCACCATTAAAAAAATAAAAGCTAATTGAAGAGACAGATAATTTAAGTGCAAATACCATCACGAGCAATTCTTGGTCCTAAATGAGTTCAACAGAAGTTTAAAGAGGCAGGTTAATTGTATTTTATCTGCATTTGTATTAAACCATGTTTTTTAGTGTAAGAAAAGAATTTGTACTTTTTACAGCACCTACATTCTGTTTTAAAAATCAAGTAGCACTTCGTGGAGGCAAAAAAATTTTTTTGCTTTAGGGTTAGGTTTTTCCTCCAATTTAGAGGGAGTTTCCACATCTGTCTGTAAAGGAAGGTTGTGCTTTAGAAGCTTGATCCTGCAAATCCTACTTTTATTCTCCTGACTGCAATGAGGTAATTTGTGTAAGGCTCCACTTACACAAAGTTGAAAACAAAGTTTTAGCTCAAATTATCAGCAACACTTTTCAATGAAGTGTAACAACTTTTCTTTTGGAGGCAGGAATATAATTTTTGCAAAATAATATCCTAGGATTCAAGCCAAACATTCATTTTGCGTGAAACTGATAATCAGTTCGGCTATCCTTAATTGTGGCACCACAATAGGTAAGGAAGTTACAATTTTGCTGTAGCTTCTCAAGTTCACAGTGAAGAGGGCTATTGCTTTGGATGTGCTGTAATGATCGGTCTGACAGCATACCTAGAACCCCTATATTCCCTGTTGGCCCCAAATTCATATCAGGTACTTGTCTATGGGTGACAGCGAGAGTATTCCTTTAACTAGTGAGATAGTATTTCCCTGAAAATAGAGCAATGGCTTTCTCAGACATTACTAGGATTATATCCTGAGAGAAAGTTATAAATAGACTAAGCATGACGATATAATTACAGGAGCATGAATTACATATCTCTAAATTATTACTGCAGCATACCGAAACCAAGTCATCCCTTTGAAATTAAGAAAAACTATAAATATTCTGACTCTCCACGACTATTTTGGAAGCCTTACTAGATTTCAACAGAATGGGATTAAGACAACTAAAAAGGGAGAAAAGATGGACTCTTGGCCAAGGACAGAAAAACAGAAAAAAATTATTCCTCTTCCCATGTTGAACTTAAGCATACAAATCTCAGTGCAGAATGAGCTTCTAGGAGAGGTGTTAAAACATGGGCTCTCTCACTGACAGCAGAAGGTATTTGACACTTGAGTGAGCAGCAAAGCTCAGCATAAACCCGATTTCGAGACCCTGGCACACAGCTCCTGTGCCTTCCCGCTAGAACTCTCAAGGTCTGTGAAAGTCATGGCTTTGCCATGTCACACTGTGACAGAAGAGTTATTGTCCTACTTTGTTATACAAACAGGGTTCATATCCTTTTGTTTGAGACAAAAGTTGAGCTTATGTTTCAGCAAAAAATATTGAAACGTTCCCCTTAATAATAATAATAGAATTAGAGAAAGGGAGTGAATGAGTCAAACCTCTAACAAAGAGAATAAGCCTGTATTCATGTAATGAATTTCCTACAGAATGGTGTGTTGAAAATTCAGTGCATTTGAAAGCACACAGAAAAGGCAAGGTAGACATGAGGAAAAGACCCACTGCGTTCAAAAAGGGCCAAATCCACTCTGGTGTAAGCAGGCAAAACACCCATTCAAACCAGTCAAAAAGAGTCAGCCCCCAGTGTCTATTAACAAACTGTTACTTTATGGTGTTGGTCCAGCCATTCAAGGACTCATCAGAGATTCTTGCGGCTCTTTTGTCTTTCAGTGAACAGGAAATATCTTGACTCCTTTTGATTCTCTATCTACACATCAGGCACAATTTCAGCAAAGAACAAATGATTAAGTGCATAAGGAGCCCTGCTGCTTTATGAAATGTTATAGACCAGAAGGTTTATGGAAAAGGCTTTACTTCCCTCCTGGAAGAGGCTGAAAGACTTAAGCTTGCAGTGCTGAAGGGGAAAATGTTCAACATGCTTTCCTCAGTAAGGTAATTCATTGGCTTAAATTCAACCACAGTAAAGAAAGAAGATCACTTGTTTGCTTGCAGTTGTTCACAAATGTGTTTTGACTATAACTTAGGTCCCCCTTCCCCACAGTAGATCTAGCTCAAATCTCAAAGTTGGCACTAATGAGAGCTGGGACACAAATTCCACCAAGAATTGTCTCTTGTTGCCTCAACTTGCCATACGTGAAACAATGACAGTATTTAACTCCTTCTGACCCAACTCTCCTATACACAAATTTGGAGAAATTGATCTCTAAAGACTGAAAAAAACCCCATGAAGATGAATGTGAAGATACATTTGGCATCCTTACTTTATTTTTAGGCACCTATTCCCTGAACACATTCATCACTGTGCCTGGCCCTGTTTAACCATCTTGAAAGAAGAAAACCCCACAGAATTATTGAGAAACAATTGAATGAAAGTTTCTTTAGTGCCATAAAAGATGCTTTCTCTTCTATATGGTTCTTGAATACAGAACAACAAACTCCTAGGATGTGGAACTTCTTGTAATAGAGCTCTGGAACCATACTGTTCATGTTTCCTTTAGGATGTCTAAGACTCTTCTGGAAGGTTTTATCATCTACAGAGAGAACAAGCAACAAAACAACAAAAAAATGGAAGATTGCTGCTTTCTTATGGAAGATGCTGACTCTAAACATTAAGCAAGAATTATGGTCAGCTGTAGCTTAAACTGCTTGTTGCTGTTCTTCACCTCTCTTACTCCCAGTCTGCCTTTCACTCTTCATAAATTGGCTTAACTTTTGCTGGTTTGAATGCTTCATGCCCTCAATACAAGCGGTCTCTGCCTGTTCTTTTGCAAGGGGGGCAAATAAAGCAGAACAAGTGAACTCGGGATACATTCAATGACACACATAATGAAGCTGTGGGCATTAGAAATTGCTTGCACATGTTTTGTCTCTGTCTGTTCAACCTCTTGTTCTCCGAGAAGACTAAAATGATCACATAAATGCAACCACTGGCACCTATTATACATAAACTAACACAGCCACTGCAAGGGAGATTATTCCCCTTTAGCTTTTTTTCTACCGTAGATAAAGAAAGGACTTGGGTTCAGTTAGAAACTACGTAAGGTAAGATGCCAGAGGAAGAAACATTGCTTGCTGCCCTTGAAACTAAGTACTTGGAAGGCCACGGTATCACCCTGCACTGACAGAGCTTAAAACACCGGGAGACAAAATTAAAATGCCAAAATGCCCTAACCTAACCACAGTTCCTTGCTGTGACAATGGTTGTCCACCTTGTCACACTACTAAAGTCAGTGAAACAAAGAGCATATGATCTGATCTTATGTTACTCTTCAACTACTTTACTGCTCTTTCACCAATTCAAATTTTCTGTCTTACCCCAATGGAAACACTAGCTGCTTTACTCCACTGTTACTCATGTCTGTATAGATACATCAGTCACAGTCTTGCATCAGTCACATCCTCAGTCTTGCTGTTGAAAGAAATCTGAACCAAATGTAAACAGCAGTAGCACTACTGATTTTAGCACAGCAGAACTTTTTTGGAGTGTGGGCACTCTATATACATTACATGGTTTCCCCAGAAAATTCAGAATATTTTTTAAAATCTGAAACAAATGAAAACAAAAAGATTTTCTCAAAAAAAGCTTTTTACCCCACTACTTCGGGTACCCCTACTAGTTACTGGTATCGTTATAGTTATCTCAACTCTACGCAACATAGGGAGACTATAGTGAAATAGAATTAATATATCCAACATCCACAACCTCTAATAAGCTGTTCATTATTTTCACTGACTGCAAGGATTTCAGGTTGCTCATTGCAAGGCTGACAAGTCCACAGAGCTGTGGATTACATCACCAGATCACATGCATTTGTAAGTATGTTTTTTCACTTCACACTGGGTTATTTTAGTTTTTCAACCACTGATTCACTAAACTACTTATGTGCTTTCAAAAGAACACTGTTTCAAAGGGATAACGCTCTATGAAAGCAAATATTAATTATAACATTAATGCTACAATAAATGGCTAAGGGCCTTTTAAAAGGCAAAAATCCACACAAGTTTGACATATACAAATGTACAAAATAAGAAATGCAGTACCTCCAATCTATACTGAAATAACATATTTTATCTTGCATTTACTGTGCAAATACCAACCAAAGAAAAGCACTCTATATAAAATTTCGAATGTAGCATTAACCTCCAGCTCTCAAAACCCAAGTACTTTTGATATTCATGTACATCTTCTGATATTTTACAACAGCCAGTTCACTTAGGTCTTTCCTACTGTGCACTAAACATTAACTAGAGCTAGTTGTGGGCCCACTACTACTAACACCAAATATTACATTCTCACACAGAAAATCTTACAAGCAAAACTTCTGATTATTTCAATGCATTTCCTGAACGCCTTTTCTCATCTGGTAGTGATACAGTGTTAATGTTCATATTAGCTAAAGTGCAATATCCCTCATTGGCATGGGGAACAAAATCAGATGCTGTCAACTGCGCAGAAATCAACAGAGCACTGCAGAATTACATCAGCTGTGATTTTGCCCCAGAGGGCTAGTTAATCTCTCTGCTAACATACAGAAAATAAAAAACCTGGCAAACCTGCCAACTGCCTGAAGGTTTAGTAACTATGGCTAAGACTACAGTCAGCATTCATTAAAAAAAAAAAAAAAAAAAAAAAAGCACTTTTCAGAAGGGAAATCAAGTAAAGATGGAGAGGAGAGAAAAAAATCTGGAGAAATAGCACATAGTATGTACATAGAGCAAAAGATGTTAGAGAGAATTTTGTAATACTGAGCACAAGCTGCTTTATAACCACAAAAAAAGACAACCTTTTCAAAATTCACAGTTATTTTGTACAGCAAAGAAGATATGAAGAAGGAGAAACTAATGCAAAGGTGGATTAAAAGTCAGAGTTCACAGGGCTCACAGAGGCATTATCTTGAGGAAATTCTCCAAGCCCCAGTTTTGGTGAAATTGTTAGCTTTAGTCCTTTGATTTAACACAACTTCAGACTCAGTATCCAAAATCCAGTCTGAACTTTTTAGCTCTCAACTCCAGCATCACTCCTGTCAGCTGAGTTGAAACTCACACGGGTTGGCTCCTCTTTCTCTGGCAGCCTGGTAAACAAACATGAAATCTTTAAACCGAGGAGCACAGCCCAACCAAGCTTCGCCAAAATGTTCATTTCCAGTGAAAAGGAAATCTCCACCTCCCTTCTTCATCTTGCATTGCAGCAGGGTTCGTATAGGGCCTCGCCATTCACCACTTGCTTCATCCTGCTGGAAAATTCTGTTTTTCTGTCTGTAGACTTTCTGGACACTGACATCAACCTGTGACATGTAGTTCTCTGAATCGTGGGAAACATTTCGGATAGATCCTTTCACCACTAGATGTGAAGAAGACAAGAGTTGGTTATGAAGCAGCATGTAAGTAGTTCAGGTACTAGGAGCTCACTGAATGAAACAACTGGAGAAACACATTTATTGTGCAGTTTGCACACCTACCACCTACCAGCAGATGCATTTCTGAGCTTACACTGCATCCTTTACACAGAGGATCCCCACACAAACAATGCCATGTGTTTGGAAGCATGCTTTATGACTACCCAAATCTAGCTACATTTGAGGAAAGAGCATATAACTTGCTTGATAATGAAAAGTAGCAGTAAAGGATAAAAAACACCCAAAAAGAGGTCAGCTCAGCGATTCAGCTTTTCCACTTGTTCCAAGAGAATGACTGTCACAGACTACCTCCTTCCTATCCCCATCGGACTCAAGCTTTTCCTTTAACAGCAGTAACATAGGCTGATCCAAGAAAAATCAGAATATTATTTGGTTAGAGAAAATAAGAGCTTGATAAATGTTTTTCATTTAAAGATTTGGCTTTTTTTCCCCTCGAAAGAAAATGTCATCCATTCACAAAAAGACACTTTGAGAGATGATGAACAACATGCCCAACTCTAAAAGTGACTTTATTTGAAGCAGCCTTATTTAAAAATCACATAGCATACATGTACGTCCTTTTCACAAAATGATCCTAGCTGTTTTCTGGGAATGCAAGCATAGAAAGCCATAGTTCTTTCTGACTGAAAGCATCCTTTGTATCAACCATACGGAGAATGAAGCATCCCATCTGACAGGTGTTTGTTGTCTTGAAGTTACCTCTCATTCTCGCTGCCTCTACTCTTCACAGCAACGAATTATTCTTCTACTAACTAAATTAATTTCAATCCCATATCCAAAGAAGGCTCAGAAACACGCTACCATTTGAGCCAAGAGCTGTTGAGCAAATGAGACATTACCAATGCAAGAGGAACATCACCACGCTTCTTTCATTCAGGTACAGAGAACTCAACAACCCAAGAGGCAGCAAAAGCTTATTTGTGAAGTTTCCAAGAATTTCCTCATTTAATTCAATTTCCAAGAGAAAACAGGATTTTGTGTAACAGATGTCCCTTCTCTCTGTCTCCATTTTTGTGTGATCATTTTTAATCAGATGCAGCCAGGTCTATTGACAAGCTATAATGCACTTGTTCCTGGTGCTCCAAGTTGCTCTGGCACTGCTCAGGGCTAGTGACTGAAGACCTCCATCTTCAGAATAACTATAAAGCCCCTATTCACTCCCAGTGTCATTTACACTTTCATTAGCAGCTATTCTCTCTAATCAAAAAAGTTGATGATAGCGATTTGTGAGCTTAGGGCAAGGAAGTCAGGCCATAAATAGAGTCAGTTCAAAGGGCTATTTCTTCTGGTCTGTTGCTGCTGTAAGTGTATGTGCCCCCATTGTGTGCTGGGCTCCACATCTGTCAGTCTCTGGTTTTTCAGGCAGTGACAAGAGAGAGCCCCTTGCATGGGAACCGATAACTTCATCAAGTAGAAACAATGGGTTGGATTGCATAAATTAATTTAGCAGAAGAAGAAACATTACCAGCTAAGAAGCACCCTAAGGGAAGCATGCTCTATGTTCTGCATTAGCGCAGTGATGTTGGCATTTGATTTTATCAGTAACCTTGAGGTATGGCAACCATTAGTAGGAAAGCAGTAATTTGGTGGGTTTTTTAAAACATTGAATAGGGATAAATATAGTTCATAGTTGTATTTCTTTACGTGGGTACCTTTACAGCAATATAACAGTGGCCACGTGGAGAGGCAGCTCTACAGCTTTCACTATTGGACACAATCAAAGAGGTACAAATTTTCATGTGCAAAACTATGGGAATAAAATGAACAAATCATGATCGAGAGAAAAAGAAAAAAATATATTGCGTTATTAGTAGAGAAAATGGAAAAAGCTTTTAATGCACCATCAAATCAGTATTTCTTATATATTCTTAGGGAATTTAACTGCTCTGTTTTCTCATAAGGCATGAAACCTAACCAGTATGTCACCGAGGGAAGTTTAAATCACCTGAAATCCTTAGCTAAATGACAAACAACTCACTACCTAGGAAGTGTGTAAATTGTGAGGGAAGAGAGAGGGACTATTTATCATAGGAAAAAAAACAATCAGATGAAAGGAATAAAAAGGAAGATACCAAGCATGTATAACCCGTGTGTATGTGTGTTGACACACACGACACTGCGACACACACATGACACTACCACGTGTGAAAGCCAGAAGCACACTTGTGAGAATTACTTTCAGTTCAGTTTTAGATCATAATCTTTCTACCTACAGGAAATGAGGACACTGAAAGAAAGTTCCTCCCTTCTCAGTTTCATTTTTTTTGCTCCATTCAAATTCTTTTTTCACACAGCTAGTTTTTTTTCTCAGATCAGAGAGCACAGTCATGCAATTATTTTAAGAAAATAAGCAAATAAATCCAAATAGTCAATGCATAACTAAGGCAGAATGACTTCTCTTTAGTCAGCTTACCAAAATCACTGCTGCAAATGGCCATAAGAAGTTCCACATTGTCACAAGGCCGGCACATAGCTAGAAAAAAAAAAAAGAACAGTTAGTTATTTATAACACTGTACTATGTATTACTGGTGAATTATAAGATGAAACAGGGCAGACCTATGAGCTTAGAGCATTATGCTCAGATGCAAACCAAAATTCTTGTTATGCAAATACAATTGAAGCAAAGAAATAAGCACAGAGGATTTGTAAGAGTCATTGAGTGACAACAGGACCTGATAATCCCTTTAACAACTGATGAAGCATGCAAAAAATATAGCAGAAAACACAGCACCTGACAAACATCTGCCCTCCATCATTTTTCAACTTTTTCAAATTTGGTTGTTTTGTCAGAAAGAGGGGATCCCAGTGCCTACGTCCAGGAACAAGCTGGCTGCTAAGGGAGAGAGAGTTTTTTTCTCACACTGCAGCATTCTCTCCTGTGCCTGCAGGATGCCCCTCACAGTGGAAATCTGAAAACATACTGCACTCACCAAACAGTCTGTGAGCTGGCAGAAGGACCTCCCTTGCAATCACAAACCCCTCAGCCCAAAACAGCTTCTGTCTCCTGGGGAGGCACAGGCCAGGTCCCTGGATATCAGATGCCACCTTGGATCTGCCCCAACAGCACACACCAAAGCCTGGCCCTGCACTTACCTTCCACCACTGCCATCTTTTTGAAATCGGTGCCAGCAGCGCTCTGGTTGCTCAGCAGCTCGTACTGGAAGCTGGCTGTCCGGCGGCTGATGTCCCTCTGCGGGCTGGCCTGCAGGAAGAGGGCCACTCGTTGCACTTGGGCACTGAAGCAAGACACGTGGTGGGGTCGAGCCCCTTCTGCTTCGCTTACCACCAGATGCAGCTGCCCAGCATGTTCCACATAGATGCTGGCACCCTGGAAGTCACTGGCAGGCTTGATGCAGACAGTGGTGTGCTGGGCACTGGAGAGGTTGGGCTCCAGAACCACACGCAGGGC
Organism: Antrostomus carolinensis; assembly: GCF_000700745.2. Taxonomy (NCBI): domain Eukaryota; kingdom Metazoa; phylum Chordata; class Aves; order Caprimulgiformes; family Caprimulgidae; genus Antrostomus; species Antrostomus carolinensis. Next base: position 9,008 of record NW_010315338.1, read on the forward strand.
TCGCGCTGGGTACATCCATTCCAGGGAGCCCTCGGTGCAACGCAGATGGACCTGCTCCACCGCCCGGGAACGGGGCTCCCAGCTCAAACCGCTGCCAAGACAGTATCACCAGTCTGTCACTGATACCCACAGCACATGCAGAAGAGCCCAGCCATCACCACCACCCTGGCCATCACAGATACAAGTCCTGCTGCCAGCTCTGACGCTATCCTAACCACTCTTAACTTCCTCCAGCTGGGCTGCCTTCCCTCCTCACCTCCGACTATGGGCAAGGGAGGGGGACTGCTCACACCTGGTGCTGCACTGGGGTGCAGGGAAAGGAGCCTCAGCCCCTTTGCCTACCTGTAAATCCATGCTGGGATGCCTGGCACCCAGGAAAACAACAGAGGGAAACTTCTCTGCTAAATAGCAGCAAAAACTCTTAAATGTGACAGGACTGGCCAATGCTCAGCTCTCTGGAAAAATCCCACCTTGTAGGGATGGTGAAAGGCACTGACTCGCAGTGGGAGCCACACAATGAATACTGATGTTACATCAGAAAAATCTGGTTTAAAAGCCCAAATTTCTAAAATTATTTTTAACATTTCCAATAAGAACTCATCAAGAAAACATTTCTAATCACCGCAGATCCTACTTGCGAGCTCATGCTCAAGCTGGTGCAATTTCACAGCTTTCAGAAAAGTTAGTTTGGCTATTGCCACCTGTGAAAATCAAACCTGCGATAGCAGAATTAGTCAAATTCTGAAAAATAATTTGAAAAGACGACAAAACGCAAAGGAAAGGAAAGCTTTGTTATGTATTTTCCTGTCGAAGCTACAATAGGAAACCCTCCAGCAAGGGGGAGCCAACACCCTCGTCAGCTGAAACCGGCTGCTCCCCTTCCGGACGCAACGGGCGAGACCCCGGC
>NW_010315339.1:0-371 GCF_000700745.2 Antrostomus carolinensis
GCTCGCAGGTGCCGCCTCCCACAGCTGCTCCGGTGACCGCCCGTCGCGGGGCCGCCCGGCCGCGCTGCCCGGGGCTGAGGTGGAGTTCTCTGTGTTTTACCCTCCGTGGGGTTCCGCTGCCGTCTGCTCTCCTGACTGTCTAGTGTGGCGTGGGTTTTGTTTGGGGTTTCCCGTTTGTTTGGTGTTTATTGCTGTTTTAATTTTATTTGGGTTTTTGGGGGCGGTTGCTGTTTTGTTTTGGGTTTTTTTGAGTTGTGGGTTTATTTTATTTTCCTCTCCCCTGGTGCTACTGCTGCAGTGGTTGCTGTTGTTGTCCCAGGGGAGCTGCGTGCTGTGTGGCTGCTGCTCCCTGGGGGGCCCACGCCCGCTCT
>NW_010315339.1:391-11717 GCF_000700745.2 Antrostomus carolinensis
GGAGAGGCAGAGAGGCTCGTGTGTTAAAGGTGAATGGGCTGCCTTGAGCCCCTTCTAGGTCATCCCTGAGGGCCCAGGTGCAGAGCAGCCTTTTTTTGTGGTCATGGGTGGCTTCCCCTGGCCTCAGTGGTGTGGTTTGGCTTGTACTAAACTGTGATATTCTGCTGTTTGGATGGTGGGAAAGGGCTGAACAGTTGATATTTACTGTGCCCTGAGCTTCTTTATTGCAGGCCGTGTAGCAGGGAGCTGTGGCTGAAGCACTATAATGTCTGATACTTTCCGAAACCAATGTTTGATACTTTTAAGCTTTTCCCCTGTAGTGGCTAGTGAGGCACTAATATGTTTTACACCCAGCAATTTGAAACACTTACTTATTGTAGAAGTGACCATTATTTCCTTCAAGATGGAGAAAGGAAGCTTCAGTGATTAAGAGCTGCTGTTGCTTTGACTTATTGGTAGGTCTGAGTGTTTAGGTTGTACTTTGATGGGAGTTTCCAAGCTTGTCTTTTTCAGATCATGAAGAATAGCAGAAGACACTGCTGTAGCTGTGTGGTTAAAAGAGCATGGAGTTTGCAGTGTATTTCAGCCAATGTTCTCTGAAAAGGGAAAAAATAAAACCTTAGTTATAATTGTAACCACACCAGTAGCAAGGATGTTTCTCTTTAGCACAAACCAAAATTCCCTGAGGGTTTCAGGTAGGATAGACGGTCTTCTGAGGTGCCTTTATTAAACATGTGAGTAAATGGACTACACCACAGTTGCCACTGTATGATTTGAATGTGTTCTAGTGTGTCACTCAAGTACTGATGTTTTTCAATTTAATGTTGTGTGTTTTTTTCTACCTTTATTGTACCCAGTTGGAGTCTATAAAGCATGTCTATTATCCTGTTGCTGTGATAACTAGTTAGGAAGATAGTCTACACATTTAATTCTTGGTTTTGCAAAGTGCTGAGCATTCCAGTTCACTGGTTTACCCATTTGGCTACAGTTACACATGCATATGAATACTGTCTTAAACTGAATTTGTGTTACTATGTAATCTACATATAAACTTATCTGTTTGAAAAGCAATAGAAAATGTTGACCACCACTACCCTTCATTTTTGAAGGAGCTACTGAACATTTTCAGTTACATCCGTTGGGTGAGTTTAATATCAGTGTTAAGGGTATTAATATCTAATGATGTAGTTTTGCTACTGTGAGCAATATGATCACTTAAATTAATGCCAGAAAGATCTTTACTCCCTCCGCACCAAAGCGCATAGTAATCATATCTAGAGCTATGCATCTTTTATATGTTCTAGTTCATGGGTATTCTGCCTAGAAAATTAATGGATATTGGTTTTCGCAGTGCAACTGCATATTTCTAGCAAGTTCTAATTTTCATAGTGTAGAAACTTAAGGATAATAGGCTGTTCTCAGTAAAGTGATGTTAGCAATGGTATTCAGAATACACAAATTGTGATAAGTCATGATCTAAAGCTGAGATTAGAAAGAAATGAGTGCAAGATGAGGGTGGAGGAGGGAAAGATCTCCCATTTCTATCAGTGCATTACATTTTCGAATGTCTGATTAGGAGGGTAGGAAAGCTCAGTCTGAAGCAGGTATGAAGAGCCTGGGGGCCAGACATATGGCTGTGAGGTATGAAATGAAGCTGTAAGCTATGTTTTGTTTTTTGAATTACTGAATGACTACAGAATATGTAAATGATTACCAAATGTGTTAGAAAGGTGTGTGTGGTGCCTAGCAAGGAAGAGGTATTCTACCTTTATTATAATGCATTCATGCAACTTTAGAAACTCAATCTTTTATTCATAAGTGTGCAGTAGTATAATCTTAATATACTGTAAATGGTGATTAGGTTACATCCCTTTGAAAAATGTGGCTTGTGTTGATTTAGAAGTCCTAGACATCTAGAAAATCTTGTAACAGTTATCACATGACATCTCGTTTGGTGCTGTTGGATGTAGAAGTATTTCTAAAATTTGGAGTTATTCTGATGATATTAGGTCTTTGACTGTCTGTTATGCTATATTGTACCAGCAGTGGTTAAAAAAATTACACTTTAGCACTGCCTACAAATACTCAAAACTTAAAAATGCAGCTTTTTGTAGTCAGTTTTTTCCAGATTATAATGAATAATTTTAGCTTAGCATTTAACAAAAGGAAAAAGTGCTTAACAGACATTTGTTGTATGCCTTTGGTATGAGTGAAGGAATTCAGCAATGCACAAGGGAATTTCCTTTTATAATGTCACTTAGCTAATTCGCTCAAATGTGAGAATTAATGGCAATTCAGCTGCACAGTCTTAATGGCCTAATCATTAATTTGTATGGGAGTCACTCTAATAATAATTAGAGAGAAGTCATTTGTTATTAATGTGGGGGCAGTGAGCATGTCTTTAAAATAATAATCCAATTAACATGCATTAAGTGGAAATTTTATAGTTACGCACAGCATGAGTGGCTGCTGCTGTAATTCGGAAGTGGTGTTTCACAGCACCAGGTAAGAGGTCTCTAACAGCTCCTGCCTGGTCAGCCTGGCCTCTGGAAAAGATGAGGCTGACCAGCCTTTAAGGCTGTCACCATAGTTTGCATCTGGGTGTGTGTTCTGCAGCAATACCGTCCTTTCTAACTGTGACTTGGTACAAGCAAATGGTTTGCAGCCTAACAATGGTTCATATTTGCACTCTGACTGTGTTGACTGCTGGTTTTGAAAACTCATGTGATATGCCTTGTGAATGAATGAACAATAACCTGTAATCCTGTGTGTTTTATCGGGTGTCAGAAATGACGTGTGCTAAGCTGATGGCAGGAAGGAGGAACTAACACTGGTTGGCCTTTGTGGCAGCTTTCTGAAAGTTTTTGTGGTACCTGGCGTGTCTCTTGAGAGGCCAGAAAAAGGTACTTACCTAGAAAAATCATTATATGCTTCTCTGTATCAGACACATGAAGTACTGACCAGGGCAGGAGGGGAGGCAAGAAGAAGATACATTTCATAACTTGTTTAATGTCATATTTATAACCTGGGTATTTAGTGAATGCACTTTAGAAGATCCTAATGTTGTGCTTAGGTTACAGGTTTTTCTGATACTGTATTAAATATATGAAGCAAAAATATAAAAACATGTATTACATTATATGTATTACAAATATAATAAAGCACGGGGAGAAGTTTTCTAGAAAGATGGTTAATTAAAAAGCCTGGATTTGGATTCCGTCCTAGTGAGGCAGAGTTGGATATGGAGCCTAGCTGGTGCCTGGACCTGTATGGCTTGATAGCCCATAGGAAAAGCAAATAGAGCCATGTGTAATAGACTGCTCAGTGGGTAGCTGGTTAGGCAATTAACCACATCTTGCAGCAAGCCTGCAAGAAGAGCAGGCCTGCTGCAATGATCTGTGTTGAAAGTTGGTTTTACTAAAGAAAGAATTCTTCCCAGTCACTTATGGGACTTAGACCTGGTTCTAGGTTTGTGTCCTGTGCTTAATACTTGTACTGCTTGCCAGAAGCAGGTGTGGACTCTTTAGGAAGAGGTGACTAGCAATGGCTAGGGTGAGCATAATAGATAATTGGTCCAACTGCAAGCAAGAATGAGATGACCTGTTGCCTTTTTCTTCTTGCTGTTAGCTGGCTGATCACATTAAATCTAACAGGAGCTTTTGGCTTAGTAATTCAGTGAAATAATGAGGTAAATGCAGGCTTACAGCTAGATTTGCTGGCAGCCTAGCTCTAAGTACCAGCGGTGAGCACATTAGCCAAAATCCTGTGCCATTGTGAGTTAGTACAGCACTGTTAACTTGACAGGTATTACAGTATTATACTACAGAATGTAGCTGAATTTCTTATCTTCCTGTTTCTCTTTTATTTATTTAAACGAAAAGTTACCTTCATTTAAAAGAAAAAATGATTTTAAAATATTAATGTTCTTTTTCTGAAGTTGTGTCTTGTGATAAAGTTACAATTGTGGGAGCTGCTGCAGTGAATACTGATGCTGTCTTAAGTGTAGTTACTTATGCTTTCACCTGGCTGTTCAGGGAGGCAAGGTGTGAGGTACCTTTTGCATTACCCCATTGTTTAGGGTGGTCTTGGAGCCCACGCCTTAACAGGAGACAATGTTCTTTATATCTGGATATATCTAGATCATCATTATTAAAGCAGAACACTATGTTAGAACAGGATGTCAAACAGGAGTTGTGCAGTTGCTTGTCTTATGCGAATTACATCTCTGAACCTGTGAGATTTTCTGGTGAAGGTTACATTTCTTATTCTGAAGGAATGAAAGCAAAGGAGTGTGGGATATTAGAAGACTACACTAATACTCATAAATAATTGATAGAGCTGACCTTTGGCAAGACCATTTTTATTAAGACTGTTAGAATCTGGGCTAATGGTATCCCTGAAAAGTGAATGAAATATGTGAATTCTTGCTGCTTCCAGCATCCATACTGAAAAAGTATTAGCTAGAGGGCTAAAATTTGGGGAAGCTAACAGAGGAGGAAATAATGTAGAAGAATCAAATGTTGATCTGTAGCTTATGGAAACTGGTGTCTGAATTAAACAAAAATGTGCTGCCTTAAGTTGAGCTGAGTTTTTTTGCTATCAGGTCTTGACTTTTCCTGATAGTGTTACATAATTCAGCCTTGTCCCTTCTACTTTCCCATATGCCACCATTTTTTTAATTAAAAAAAAAAAAAGCAAGACTAAAAATCAGAGCCTTAATATGTTAAAATTCCTCCACCCTTTCTTATGGATATGAAAAACTAGTGAGAAAAGGGTGCGCAGCATGAAAAAAAAATAGACAAGGGAGATGTTAACCTTACTTTTTCCGAGGCCAGCGGAGCATGTCAGATCCTGCTTATCCTGATGTTAAATACATGCTTTGGGGTAGCACCTTTATAATGAAACTTCGTTTTCCTGTGCCTTGCTAACTCCCTGTATACTTGGAGGAAATCATATGGACTCAGATTAAGTTTGAATAGAGTGCTCTGCTGGTTAGTATTTGAGCTAAGCTAGCTGTACTGTAGCATTAACAGCACAACATGATGCATCCTAAATCAATACTTACTTGCTTGTACTATTTTGAACTGTTCTTGGTGTCTTGAATGACTTGAGATTTTGTGCTAGAGTCAGCTTTCTTGATTTGACAAGTACTTGGGAAGCAAAGGTCATCGTGACTGTTGTTCGCAGATATTTAAAGAATGACTGCCTTTAAGGTCCAGTATTTATATATGGAGGTGGGCTGGGCTTCCATTACTTCTGGAATATAAACAATAGCTCTTTCCTGTATTGTGATGTATGAGCAGCAAATAATGATGATTTCTCTGGCTACTTCTCATGTCACAAAGTCTGGTCAATGAAAACATTTTTATGCTAACAAAGGAGGTTTGACATGGTTGTACTTAACTGGGATGGCCAGCCTGCTTGCAGACCTTACCTCCTGTGTTACAGTAGCGTGTCCGATTTAATCTGAAGGATTTTGTGTAAGATCTTGAACATAAACATGTGTTCTTAGGATAAAGTGGCATGTTAATACTGCTGTAATTTGGCAACAATGTCTGTGATCAGCTTTCTCTGACTGCATAGGATTTGAAACAGGGAGGATCTAGGAAGTGAGGCAAAGAGCCATCCTGGAGCTCAGCACCAGGAGCTTGTTCAAAGTTGGTTGTATGACTACAGTGTGTATTTATGTATATAAAAAATAAAATTTGCAGAAAAGCAGCTTGGAAAACATCAGTGAGAAGTAGTTCTATACCAGTGACTTCTTACCTGCAGAAATTGCATTTACTAAGAGAATTCAGCTTTGTTAGTAAGACCGGTTTAAAGGCTGGCTGGCAGTGTTGTTAAGGTAGCAAGTCACCTTTGTAAAGCCTTCTCAACACCCTCTGTGCTGAAAAGCGTGTTGAACTATGAATGCTTTACCAAACTCTACATTGCATGAGGATAAGATGATTTATTGCTGAAGAAAAAATAGTGACAGAAAGTGAACAATAAGTGAGTCAAGAGGAGAGAAGTTCCCCATGTGGACTGAAATGTTTCTAGATTGGTGTCACAAACCACTTGGGTAGTGTAGAAGTTAAAAATCATTACTATGTTTTCATGTTTCTTATTCAAGAGGTAGGTGGTGGTATTCAAGTACCTTATTGTTGACCTAGGAAGTGTGGCTTTGTTACTTGTTTCCTTCTGCTTTTTAGATTTGAGAATAGAGAGGAGACTTTTGTACTTATAGTCATATCTCACTTCTTGAGAAAAGCACTTGAGAGAAGTGGCTTATCTGCTTCAATCCCTTGTGTGTTCTATTAGGCTGAGCAGAGATACCATATCCTCCTTAGTTGAAAGAGGTAAGATTACTGTTCCTCATGTTGCATTTATCCTACCTCTCTATCATGCTCCATGATGCAGTAGTGAAAATACTTTTGGTTCCTAGCTTATTAGTATTTGCAGCAGCAGAAGCAAGTACATCTTGGAAGTGCATAGCATTCCCAGGGGACTTTTAGGTAGAACTGTTGTGAGAATAACCACCCATAACTCCTCCTCAAGCCATCTGTCAATGAATTTGCAGCTAGATCCTGAAGTACTTGCTAGAAATCAGGGAAAAAATGAGAAGAAAGTGTTAGAGAGGCCTATCTTCTGCCCAGTGAGCCTTTGAAAATCGTGTGTAGTGTCCAAGGTCAAAGCCAAGATAACTTTGCACATTGCCATCCATATCCATCTCCTATGGAAATTCATAGCCTTGAGGTAAAGCTTTGGTGCCTTTGTGCTCATCTCTTAGGAAGCTTGTTTATGAACTTCAGTTTTCACTCCTAGATTTAATGTAGGAGCTAGGAGCTTTCCAGCTGTAGCCAGTTTACAGATGTTAACTACAGGGCAACATTGTTCTAAGAATAGTTTTGGTGATTCAGACCAGGCTATTTAGGACTAGTGTAAAAGACTAGTGTCCTTTAATCTGCATGCCAGGACTGAATGTACTGAGATGATATTTAGGCAAAGCCATGAAAGAGAAAAAAAAATTTAAAAAAATCTATATAAGCCTTTGATATTCACAACCTTTTATGGCAATACATTTCAGTGAAGTTATGGATAGTGTCAAAAAGTGCTTTCTGAATTTATAAACTTTCTGTGATAATAGGAAAAAAATAAATGGCATGCAGTAAAATTATAAAGAAACTAGTTGTTCCTTGTTGAAACTGTTGGTGTTACATTCTCATATCCTCTTCTCTCCAGATGACATATTCCTAGTCTGTAATCTAGCCTCATAGAGGAATTGATACATATCTTTCATCCTTGTTGCTTTTCCTCTACTGGCTTTGTTCTTTTATACTCATTTTGAAATAAGGAGAACTGGAAATGCTCAAGATAAGATTTGCTCTGTGAATTTATACAGAAAACATTAATATCCCACTTTATTCTCCATTGTTCTCTACTCTTCACAGTATTTTTCAGCTCGCTTCTGAATATTTTGAATAGTGCATGTTCCAACACAGGTCCATCTGGGACCACACTAGTAAACTACTTTTATCATGAAAAATTGCTTTCCTTCCTACTTTGTTGCTTATCTTTTATTCAAATATTAAGGCTTGAAGGCTATTGCATTTTATCTGCAACAGCTATACTTCTTTAAGAGCCTTTGAGATATCTTGACACAACTCTCTGAAAGTCTGAGTTTGCTTTTACCCTTGTCTGCATGCTGATTCTTTTTTTTAAAAAAATAAACTTTGTTTCGTTCCTTTGGCAGAAGTGTGTATCTTTTTTCAAAGTTTGTTTAGTCAAGATATTAGATACAATGCAGAATTACTGCACAAAGCTTTATAGAGTGTTATGTCAGCATTCAGAGTAGGTGATGGGATGGGATGGGGAGTGTTACCCTGAAAACTGCACGAGCATCTGATCAAAGCATGTACAAAAGCAGCCAGAACTCAACTGATCTGCTTTACTTTTGCCCCTTACCATTATGGTTTGCAGCTTTGGTTCTGCTAGCACCTTTAGTTGGGACATCTTGCTAGTCATATCACATACTGTTTCCTTCCCTCTGAGGCAGCTGAGTACTCTAGGGAGGGCTTTTTTGTGGGCTTCTCTATAGTTACCCAGGTTCTTGTCATCTACCAGCTGCCTTGCTGTAAAGTTCCCAGGGTAGCCCCCAAAGAGCTTTTGAGAAACACTGTAATGCAGAAGAATCACCTGCTTTCATAGTGGTATGTTCTGTGCAAGCTGAATAAATAACCAGAATTAATTCAAGGGTGTCAGAGAAAGTAATCTCAGGTGCTGTTACCAGAACATGGAGCCAAGGGTAGTAGTTACACTTAGCCTTAATAAAAATTATTACCTTTGAGCGACTTACTCAGTTTGTCAATCTAACAGAATCCAAAAACCTGAAAACTAATCACTCTTAGAAAAAGTACCTAGATGTGTACCTAACCCTTTGTAGCTTGCTGTCTTAAGCTGTCTGCTGAAGACTGGATCTGACCCTCAATAGCATGGGGCTTCAATTGCAAATTTAAATTTAGTCTAAATGTCTGGCTGTGTAACACACCGGGGTGCAGAAAAGCAAGGCTTTTGAGGCTTATTTGAAAATGGTACTAACTTGGGTTTATCACTATGTGGATTTTTATCCATTAGTTCATCAGTTTCTGGTGGTACTGGCCTAGTAGTATATGTAGTTCCTTACCAGATTTCTCATGCAGATCATGTCTTTCCATTTTTGGCATAATACACTGTTTCCCTGGAGACTCCAAAGGCTGAATCTGTCCTTGTCTGCTCTGGGTTGAAAGCTTCTGGTCAAATTCTCACCAGTGTTTATCTTAAATCCCCAAACACCTTCAGATCCTGAGTTGGATCCTTCTTCCCCGAGAGGCAGTGGTCAAAGGCCTGAGATTAGCTGCTTTCTGTATTCCCCAAGTATTCTGTCATGTAACTGGTCCAGAGCTCGGACCACTTCCCTTACTCATCTCATGAGGACATATCACACTGTGACATCACTCTGTCACATAAAAAAGAAATGGCTTCATCAAATACACAACAGCTAGATGTCAGTCTTTGAGGTCTTTTGAAGACTCAGCAAATGGTCACATCTGCCCAGTGTCACAAAAAAGGAAAGTAAATTATTATTTCAATGACAGACCTTTAATTGAAAAGTTATAATGTTATACCTTCTGGCTAAGGAGGATTTCTTGTGTGTGTGTTTTGCAATGAATATTGATATTGGCAGATGTTTTTCTGCAGGAGAATTGATGAAACATCTTTCTAGAAGAAAAAGTGATTTGCTTACATGCAAGACCAGCATGTTCATTTGCCCTTGGAGGTAAATAAGGAACCAACCTCTCTGATGCAGAGCTATTTTTGTCTTCCTCTGAACACTGCTTAGTGTGCATTATGCATGTTTGTTTGGTTTTTTTTATGCTGTCAGCAGATACAGCCAGCCATTAACCTGAACTACTTCCTATTTAAAGACAGCACCTGTAGTCAGTTCAGTTGTGTGGGACAGAGGCCTTAGGTCACATGCTGATGATATCAAGAAACCTGATCCTGAAATGGCATGTCACCTTTTTATCTCCTCTGTTGGGAAGAGTACAGCTCCATACATCTGGAATCTACTTTGGTCAGAGTCTTTCTGTTCTTGATGCTACAGTGAGTTTTTGCAATATCACCTTTCTGTATAATAAGGATAGGAAGGGGGGGGATGTATAAAAAGCAATGGATCAAGTGTCGGAATAGATTTGCACCCCTCAGGCAAAATGTCCTTAGAGAAGGGATAATGCTCCCAGTTAATGTAGTATATTTGCTGCTGGACAATGGAAATATATTGTAGCATAATCATCTCCACAGACCAGGCATGATCTATGATCAGGCCTTCTGTCCTACTTTGTAAGACTAATGGCTAGTGTAGCTGGTTGAGTATTTTTAAGGTAGTAAAGTTTAAGTCACCTTTTATTTAGAAAGTTTTGTCTAGAGACTGATACCCACGTTTCTGAATCTCTGAGAGGATGGTGCTACAGAGAAAAAGATGTGAGCAATTAGAAAACTTGATCTGCCTAAGCATTTGTTGCCTAGGTTTTGAAAATACTGTTAGTTCCAATTAGAATGATCTATTCAAACTTGTTCCCCAGTGTTCTGTTTTACCGTGTGTTAACTACATTCACTGTGTAGACTGACAAGATGTTTAGCAGTCCTGGCAGAATTGTGGTTGACTGATGTAAACATTTCCTGCCAGCATATGTTGAATTGCTTACATTTGTCAAAGTCAATCCATCCTGGTACCTTCCTGTCTGGATATGTACCAGAGCAGAGTCTGTACTCGTAGGAATGAACAGCTAGTCACTCTGTGGGAACTCTGTTATTCACTGTATCTTCTGGACTATATTTGCTGCTTCTTTGTTGAAAATATGCTCTTGTAAGTTTAGAGGAAAAAAAGCTCCTGTTACGATTTAGACCTGTTTAGTATAATTCTCGTATTTTAAATTTCTGCTTGCTACACCTTTTTGCATATGAGCAGTGTTGGCAGCTAAATTGTTTAGTGGGTCTCTACCTTATACTACTAGCTGGGAGGTTGACCCCATGATTAACAGACTTCTGTTTGTGCAGAAATATTTTTTCTCCAAATTGCTTGTGTAAAACTTTTAAAGAGGGATGAAACAGTTTTGTCTTTACAGATAGCATACCTATGCATGTGAAATATGAACAGGCCTTTAATGGCTTTAAGAATGGACATTGCACTAGATCTTTAGCCAGCATAACCTGAAAGTCTCACCAAATCAGATCAGACCTTGACTGCTGTTGTTTAGAACTTGTTTTCAGGGGAAGCGCATTCTGAAGTGGCTGATAGCTGATTTTCAGGATAATATGCTTTTGAGTCTTCCCTGTATGAAGTGGATGGTTTTTTATTTGCATTCAGCAGTCGCTTTCATTTCCAAGCTTAACCTGAGGTCAATGTATATATATTGTGGGCTGTAAAACTCAGGGTATCGGGACTGGGGAAATAGCTGTTAGTCCTGTGGTCTTCTGCCTCATGGCTGTGTGTGAATTTCTCAGATCTTCTTGAGGCCCTCAGCCTTTCAGGATAGGCTGCAGCTAGCCTGTTTGCTGGCAAAAGGTTATCAGAATATATTAATCTCAAAACAAATATTCTGTGAAAAACCATTTTTTGTCTGATGCTATTTGTAGTATCGCTGTTATGCAAGGGGACGTGTGGTGGAAATAGGCTCTTTTGACACTGTTTAGCAACTGCTACATTTTTGCTACCAGCCTGGGTGGATACTGTAGTATTTGCATAGATGAGTAGTAAAAAATTGCAAGTTTGTTTGGGAAATAGTCATGGCAGTCTGGTGAAGTTCCC
>NW_010315340.1:0-5508 GCF_000700745.2 Antrostomus carolinensis
AATTATTATTTTTTTTTTTTCCTTGGAGTGCCAGAAAATAATTAAATTGTTAATAACTTGAGTGTTTTTTTCTGATCCTGGTATATGTATCCATTATTTATATAATTCTTTACTTTAAAAAATATAAACATTTTCCGTGATAAAAAGGATTTGGGATTAATATTTAATATAAATATATATATCAAATAATTACCCGTTTTTCTTGATACACATTTCCACAATGCAAGGCTGCATTGTTTAAGTTGACCTAAGTCTCATTTCCATTAATATCTTTCCATTAGGTCAGATATTGGCCATAATCCTCATCCCAATTAAATCTATGGATATTTGACATCAATTTCAACAGGAACAAGAAAAAGCAGTTTCTGTGTGTATTTGTATAAATCAAACCAAAATAGAATTTTGGCACCTTCAATGTAACAACCTTTTTCTTCTCTGTTACTCCTATATACAGATGACTAAATACTCCAGTATATACCTCTGTCCATGCAACTCCCAATCAGATTTGTAAATCAAATTTTTCTGTTCATAAAACAACATTCTTCTTCCTCATTCTTTTCCTTTAATAGTGGGTATAATCTTACCATCATCACTGTACTTAGACTTGAGAGATATAATGCTGTGTCATCTCATTAAAGCTTTCTTTAACAGGGATACCTCCTCTGTTAAAATGAATAGAAGTAACTGTAGATTTCTCTTTGAAGTTGCTACTAACTCCATTCTGCATTTTGTATCAAGAAAATTCCCACTGAGAAAAACCTGACAGTCTTTACTAAGCCTGTACTCCAGGGTGCATTAGATTAAGAAAAAGACTTCAGCAAAGACTATCTGGGTTGCTCAGCCTTGTTCATAATACGCAAGGTCTGTCCAAGTTGGTTGGATTAACAAGGATGATGCTTCTCAGTGCACATGATATTCCTTTATTTCATAATCTCAAATTTGACAATTTCTGCAATATAAATGTTTTTAAATTGTCTTACTTGAAACTTCTATAAAGCTCAAGTAAACCTACAGCAGATATTTTTAAGGCACAATGCAAATATTCAATGCCACTGACAGCATGCTTCTACAGTTCTTTGTGTCTCATGAAATCTCAATACATTTTCACAGGGTCAGTTCAGCTTTATGAGTATTCTTATTCTGATTTCACTTAATTCATGCCTTAATTACTTGAAATTAAACAAAACTTATAGTAGAGGATATAATCAGCTAAATAGCTCTGTTTATTACTGTGGACAAAAAGTGAGTGTGATTCTCCAATACATACATAGGAATGACAATTACGCAGGTTACATTACTTGTAATTTTGTTTCTGGAAAAAGTGCTGTGAGAATACTGCATACAGTTCTGCTGAATATAATTCGAGACTAATGCTGAAAATGAAGGTGAATGCTTGTAATAACCCCAAGAGTGACTGGGGTTTGGAAAACACGCTTCATAGCAAGACTCCAGGAGCACATTGCCCATTTAACTTCTTAAAGAGATTCTATTAACTGGTGGCTGATTTGATCATAGTGAATACTGCAATGTCTATCCAGAGAACACATACTGATGACAAACTCTTTCATCAAGCTCAGTGGAAATAAGACAACTTCCAAATGTTCAAAATTGATGACAGAGAAGTTGCATGGGATTCAGGTTTCTTCTGTTCAGATGCAGACATCTGTAGTATGAATAGTTGCTTTGACTCTCTTTACAGGCTGTGGGCAGCTGTGAATATTTCTATCATACTACTTTTTTCATCTTTGGTAAATGAACTGTGCTCTAAAGGGTCTATCACTCTCCACTGGAACACTTGCTCAGTTGTAGATAGACATTTAAATTAAAGTTTGGTGAGAAGAACTCCTTCATTCATATTAGAACTGTCACACACCTTTCAACAAATATTAAAAGACTCTGATGGATTCTTCACTGATGGATCTTCAAATAGAATAGGAAGCACTTCTTATACTGTACTCCCAAATTTAAATCAGAACTAATTCAGAATACTCCTATACCTTTTGTCAGATATGAGGTCTGATGCAGTGATCACAATGGTCTTATTTGACCTTAAAAAATGAATACAGTTGATTTAAACAAAAAACGAATTTCCAAAAACATTTCTTCATGAGCTTAACTTTGCTACTTTAAAATTGTGCCATGAATCAAGTGTCATGATGTGCATAACCAAACCTAGATCTTTTATTTCTGCTTCAACTCTTCAAATTCAATTTGGAGCTCTAGCTGAAATAAAACGAATTAATAATTAATTCCCTTACAAAGTCTGCATGAATGGACCTTTTGCAAAATAAAAAAAAAAGTGACCTGTGTAAATAACTTTATGTCACCAAACCTTTAATACTATGGTCTTGATATTCTTACAGAATTATAATTGCATTTCACAGGAGCATTAACCTTTTATTGTTTCCATGCAATGTTTGTATGTTCATGGATTGGATAATAGTATTCATTTGTCCATCCAAAACACAAGTTTTCACTTCTGTCTTAGAAATCAAATTATAAGAGATAAAACAGGTGTCAGATGCAATCAAAACCGAGAACTTAATTGTCTTCTTTTCATATTACATTTAATTAAAAAAAAAAAAATTCTCCATGTTGTCTTCTGTTTAGCAATCTGTATTACATGCTTAAAGAATTCACTACTCATTGCTGAAATAATTCAATATATGTAAGACTTCAGCACTAGCTGTGCTTATGCCAAAGGAGTTCTAACACAGAACATAAAAATGCTCTCTCCTGTCTAAAAATTAAAATATGAATAAATTTTCAGCCTCATAACTACACTAAATTATAAATGCAACAGAATGCATCACATATTTAACATCAAAGTTCTTAATTCATTTATTAGTTGCAAATACTTTTGGCTCTTACTTGAATCTTCAGCATTCTCAACTCTCATTTCTTCCTCAGTTTTTTAATTGAGCTTGCTGTTTAGCAAGATGTATTATAGACTTTTGAACATACTGTAGGTGCAACTTTTTGTCTAAATCTACCATTTTATATTCTACATAATAAACTGAAGGTTCAACTTCTTTTTTTGTAGTTATGTGGGAATATCTGACTTAAATTCATAAGCATGAAGCAGGTCCAGAAGTGCTTCAGATACTCACACTCTCAACTTCAAAGTATTAATACAAGCTTCTGCATACAAGCATGTGGGACACATTTAGCTCTGGGCACATTTCACTGTGTAACCTATATATGGCCAATGAGAAAGACCTATTTCTTTCAATAACCTATTTTCCCTTATAGAAAGAGTTTAAATTCCTATGAGTAATGAGAATCACATAAAATAATTTCAAAGCCAATTTTTAAATGGAAGAAGTTTGATTGAAATAAATTATTAAAATTACTTTGCTTACCTCTCACTATCTTGTTTCTGTATTGGGAATCTGTCATTCTGACTTGTAAGCGTTAAGTAATTTTCTGCCCTTTTCCTAAGTTTTGGAGACAGGTAGGAGGTTTTCAGTGTTTTCACCATTTTTCAGTATTAGTTGGCTCCTTTTATATTTGTATATGATGAGTGTTAATTCTGATCATGAAGACAAAGAAATCAAATAATTCAGAAGGGCCTGAAGGGGTTGAGGCAGACAGACCTACAGCTTAGTGTAAAACAGTTTCATGGTATCATGGCAGTGATATGGCTGCTCTGGAATCCAAATGTGGTCAGCAGTTAGTACAGGAATCAGTGAGCTGTACTGGTCCAGCAAGGTAATGCTCCATAAATAAAAATGAAATTTGTCTCTGCAGGTAAACTTTCATAAACTTCTGTATATGCTTAGTAGTAATATTCACCAAAACTTTTAACTGTTTTTGTTGTTGTTGTTGTTGGTTGTTTGATTGGTGTTTTTTTTTTCCTTTAAAAGGAAATGCAAAATAGGGAAATCAATTACTTTGGCTCATAACATTGTCATAATCAGACACTGTTTTAGTTGCATAATGGGTGATGTCAAGTGAAACTTCTAAGTAAAAATAAATGTCACTATATTGACTTATACTTTTTCAAACTGCATTCAGGATACTACTGCAAACAATTTATTTGGTTTGTGGTTTTTTGCAAACCAAATATTTGGTGTTTGCAAATGTTTGAGTCCACAAAGAGTAGCAAGATTGTCATTTCTAATCCTTTCTAGTCTATATGTTCTGAAATCTGTTTTATGATTATCTTCAAAATTTCTTCCAAATTTCTCCACATCATGCAAAGTTATAAATTTTTAGTAAGACTATCCAATCACCACATTGCACCAAGAACTGTATTTCTTGTAATATTATTTTCTTCTTTCCAGTTTGAAGAGTTATTGAAGAATTCAGTAAATAAATATAAAACACTTTATAGTTTAAGCTTCCTGTCCTGTTTTCTTTTGAACTTCTTTAGCTTTGAATCTTTTTTTTTTATCAGTCACTAAAATGTAAAGAATATCCATAGCTGTCACTAACATTTCACATATCCCATAAGAAAAGGAGGCTTTTTCCATTCCTGATATTTACTGAAATGTATTGGTTCTGACTTTTATTTCACTAAAATTATGTGTTCAGTTTCTTCTAAAATCAAATTATTAGTCCCTAAGATTTTTTTATATGCTTACCCTTGAAAAAACTTTCGCATGTCCTTATCTTCATACACTTGATATAATCCAGGTTGATAGGAAGTTATGCCACTGAGTTCAGTGTGAATAGGACAGGATAAAAAGGAAATTTTTACCATTTTTATGCCAAGTTTTCCAATTCTTTTTCTTGGTTTGACTCTTGTGAAGTATTGCATTTTTAAGGATAGAGACTATTTTTCCAAAATGTGTCTTTACCTCTATCTCAAGATGATAATGAACAAATTACATTAAATAAACAAGGAACATGAATAGTCTTCTGTAGCCTTTTTTATAAATATATGGAGATGATGTCATTAACTTGTGTCATTCTCTGAAATGACATTATTTAGAAAAGATGGAGGTTCTAGGACTTTTTTCAGTATGTAACCAAGATCAGATGTTCTTTTGAAGTGGAATTGCCTTTGTTTGGGATAAAGAATTGCAACTGACTTATGAGAAAAGGTATTGTTTTCCCTTAGGAAAAAAAAAAAAAAAAGAAAAAAAAAGAAAAGAGGAATTCTACTGTCCCCAAACAAAAAAGACAAGTTACTAAAAAAGGCTGGAAATGAGATATTATTTGTTCTGTTACACTTGCTCCAAAACACAATAAATACAGTACAGCTACTGTAAACCACCAAGTGATACTGTATAGCTTGTACTTAAAAAGGGCAAACACAAGCTGTTTTCTTGACAAGGAGAAAAATTACTATTAGAGATAAAGGAACTATCAGAGAAGTTTTACTTGGGTCCAATATCACAGATACCAAATCACCCACAAAAGGTTAGTATGTATAGTATTTTCCCTATCTATACTGGAAATAAGGTTGTTTTTGGTTTGTTTTTTTTTTTTTTCTGTATGTACTCATAATTTACAGAAGTTTTTTTTTACTTTTAAATCTAATCTATTGGCATCTACCTCATC
>NW_010315340.1:5519-13109 GCF_000700745.2 Antrostomus carolinensis
AGCAGGAAACATCTTCCTATTGAAGACACGTAGCAACTCACAGCACTCTTATCCACATATACTGTCATTGCATGGAGTAAGGGCCATGGGAATGACTTTTTACATCTGGTAGTCAAAGATATTTTGCTGGACTTCCTCAGTACATGAACAAACTCAACTGACAAAGCATCTGGAAACAACACCGCAATGAGTTCCAGAAATGGACAAGTAGAAACAGAGAAAATGTGTTCCTGAACTTCAAGTGTTCTTACTAAAAGTGCTGTCTTCATAAAAACCTCTCAAAATATGTATCTTTTAAATATACTGGCATTTTGTGACATTTGAGTATTATCACATCCCAAAGATTCTTAACTCTCTGATAAACAAAGCAAAGTTAATGAGCCCAACACCGCCTCACAGTATGGGTGTTTTAAACTCTCTTGCTCATTTTAAAAAAGTCTTAAAGTAGCATAAACATACATACTGATTTTTAAGATATTTGCATATCATAATTACAAATGTATGTTAAAATGAACCTCCTAAATTAGGTAGCAAATGTATTTATCTTGAGAATAAAAGAGCTGAATTCAAGAACAGGAAGATGGAGGTCACTACAAGTCAGTCAGCCTCACCTTGTTTTCTTATGTGAATTCTTATGTGTTGAATGCAAAATATTTTGTTAGAAAATCTTGGGACTTCTGATGACTCCTAGGAAGTAGCACCAGGGACATTTTTTAATTTTGGAATCTCTATTTCCATAGCACACAGGTTTAATGCATCTACCCAAAACAGAGTAATCTCATGCTCCATCGCTTTTGAAGTGACATAGGGAATTCATACATTGTGTCAGATCAAACATATATCTCATCCAGAATCTTGAGGCCATTACTGACTGCAGAGAAAAGAGTGAAAACAGAACAAACATATTTGATGCTTTTCCTTAATACTGTCTCATCTTCCATCTGTTTTCAGTTCAGGGATTTTATGAAGCAGATAGCTTTTCTATGTGTTTACAAACAAAAATGAATTTCTGTTCCATGAATTTGCCTAGTTATCCCCTTGAACAAAAGAAAGTTTTTAACATTTTATTATGTGAGATACTGCAGAGTTCAGTGAATTTCTAGTTTGCTGAAAATCTGGAGGAAAACAGTTGACTTCCTAAGAACTATAAACTCTCTTAATACAGGAAGGAAGTAAGGGTTAATGAAGCACTAAAGCATTCGTAATAAAAAAATCTAAAACTGACAGGTTTTTTATATGCAGGTCTTTTCCATAGATTTTATGCCAGCATAGCTGAAAATTTAGAACCATGCAAAATGTGTAAAGTTCCTCTTTTTAGGTAAAATAAAAAAAATTACCTTTAATTTTCAAACTTAGATGTTGTAGCTTGACCTACCATTTATCTCACATGTAATTTGGTATATAATCATATTATAAATGTTCTTGCTCTTCTATATTAGCACAATTTTAGTAAACAGAATTTTCATCATATCTATTTCCTCTAATGCATTTCTAAGGTCTTCCTGGTCATGACTATGTCAGATTAATACTGTTGAAGTCACACGGTTGATGAGTAAGCTAAGAAATAAAAATTTTCATGGCCTAATTCTCCTGGCTTCTTGAAGTACATTCAGTATGGAAGACATTGTTATTTTTTCATAGCTTAATTACAGTGCTTCAAAAGACTGAGCACTGGAACAGCCCTTGCAAACATTTAATGACACTGACCTGCCGAAAACACACATACCTTAGGCTCCCATTGTTCCTTCTACCAAAATCAAAGTTAGTTTTTAGCATTTTCCCCTCATTTAACTGGAGCAAAAATAGTATTCCTTGCTGAAATACATGTAATTATATACTCTGCAAATAATATTTTTTCTTTATTCCACCCTGAACCTCAAACCTGATGAGTGGCTCCTGGAAAGCAAATTCTTCTCAGGAATGTTCACTTATTAGAAACCAATTTAAAATGGGAATTTTATTCATGCATAATCCCAAACTAAAACAGCTCTTCATGTCTTCCCAAGACTAAACATATGCTCACACACAAAGGAATAGGAACTGGCACCACGGTGGACAAGAGCACCACCTGCTGACACCTTCTCTTTTGTTACCTTGCCCTACTGCCTTGCATTGAGCCTCGTCTCCTCGTCTCCTTAGTTCATTGTGGGATGGGAAGAGATTCAACAATTTTCAAAATACCCCTGGAACTTCCATGTCCTAATAAACAGTGCTTCTTCAGGTACCTTAATTTTCAACTACACTTTCAGGTCCTGAATGCTTGTTCTGACATTACTGGGTTCTTTTTCCTCCCCATTTAGGAATATCGTACAGTATGGTAAGGGTTTTCTCTTCTGAATTTTCCTAAACTGACTTTCCCTGATCCCTCCATATTGATTTTACACAGAACGCCAGTAAGCAATAATCTGGATATAAAAGGAGGAAAACATTATACACAGACTACCTGTGACAAAAAGCATTTCTGGAAATGTATGTTTTAGATTACAAAATTCACAAGGACCAGACAATTTTAAAGAGATATGTAGACCAAAAATCCTCCTTTATCAAGCATTTTCAAGATAGGGCCACAAAGAGGATTAGGGGCCTGGAGCATCTCCCGTATGAGGAAAGGCTGAGACAGCTGGGACTCTTCAGCCTGGACAAGAGAAGACTGAGAGGGGATCTTATCTATATATCTGTAAATACCTGAAGTGCAGGGGCCAAATGGATGGGGCTGGGCTCTTTTTGGCAGTGCCCAGCAACAGGACAAGGGGCAATGGGCAAAAACTGGAACACCAAAAGTTCCAGACAAACTTAACAAAAAATTTCTTTACTGTGAGGGTGACAGAGCACTGGAACAGGCTGCCCAGAGAGGTTGTGGAGTCTCCATCTCTGGAGATGTTCAAAACCCGCTTGGGCGCTTTCCTGTGCAACCTGTTGTAGGGAACCTGCTTTGGCAGGGGGCTGGATTAGATGATCTCCTGAGGTCCCTTCCAACCCTTTACCATTCTGTGATTTTGTGATTATTTTTTTTTTTTTAACAAATTTTGCCCAAATCTAATAATTACTATGGCTGAAGATTTGACTGTGATGCAATTTAGACTTCTAAAGATACTTACTTTTTTGTTTCTGAGGTATTTTTCTAGTAAAGATTCTTTATTGAAACATAATCCATAACTCTCTGAAGTCAACAGGATCCTTAATGTGCTTTGCATCAGCCAGTAATTTACTTACCATTTGCCTAAAGGACACAACTTTAACTGTAATTATTTTTCTGTCATTAATAGTCAATTTATATTCAAAATGTTCTAAAATGATTTTGTAAAAATGTTATCTTTAGTTTTAAACAACAGAAAAGATTTTGATTAATTTTATGATTACAAGAACAAATTAGCATGAAAGTAGGCTAAAAATTGTGAACATGCCTTTGATGAAGAAAACTTCTGGGCTCCCTGCCAATTTTAAAAGAAAAGAGAGAGGTTCAAGGTAAAAATGTTACTGTTTAGCTAGTGTCTGAGTCAGAATCTGGAAACAGAAACCCTTGCATTTTGAATCCTTACATATGCAAGAAGTCTTTCTGAAATGAAGTGGAGCAAAAATAAAGCACTGAAAAAAAAGAGATGTTTCTGTAGCAGACAAAAATAAGATGCAGATAGATAAAAGTGAGCTGCAGCACTTTTCAAGATTTGAATACTCTTGTACATATATAGCTATATATAAGGTGTGCTGCTAAAATATATAGTATAATTGCATATAACTTTTATTTATATGATTATATATACTACATTCATATTCCCTGTGTGTATATGTTTATATGTGTGTATATGTGTTTGGTTTTTTTACAGAAAGAGCCTACGTAACAATGTTGTCTTCTGAAGACAGTTGCATGGAAAATCACAAGCTTTTCAGGAAAAAAAAATCCAAGGTCTTAGTTGCTTTGGAAGGAATAGACATCCCTTATAGGTAGGAAGATATGTCACCATTTGGGAACAGAAATTGAGAACACCCTTTAGATTAAGATCGTGTGAAGCAATACAGCTGTACTCTCCTCCCATCAGAACAGAGGGTGTCAGGCTCCTCTGATGGAATAATTCTGCACTAGAAAGGAAGGATGAAGCCATTGTACTTAGGGCTCTTTCCTATTAAATATTTATATAATGTGAAAAAGTTGCAGTATGCGAAAAAGAGGGACTCACAAGGATATATTGCCTAATAATCAAATCTTTTCCAGGTCTGGAAACAGAAGAGAATAGTCCCACCAGTAACAGCCTACTAACAGTCTTAGACTCTTTTCACTCACGTTCTACATGTGCTCTAGCATGTGTTCTGAACATAACTGAGAAAATATTAATGTAACATTTTTTTTACTGACTTTTAAAATTAACATTTACTATTTTACAATTCTCCTGACAAAGTGTTTCATGGCAGAAAAGTGTTTATTGCATTTTTAATACATCATATATATTGAAAAAATAAAAAATCCTCCACTGCATTTGAACAAGAAAATGCTTGAGATATGCTATGTACTTCATGCCTTTTAAGCCATAGTAAAATTTGCCATACAAAATAATGTTTTATTAGCTTTTTTTTTTTTTAATCAGCTTATTCAAAACCTATAACTGTTCAGAGGAAATTAGATTAAGCTACACAGCAATGTGAATATTGGCTATCTGGGTTATAACTACTATCTCAGAAGAAAGAAGAGGCAAAATGTACATTTAAAATACATCTAATACTTTATATGATTAATGAGCATCTACTGCTTTTGATAATTAGAACAATTATATGGTATTTTAATGTATATCCACTATTATTCTCAAGAAAAATTGACCTAGAACTTACCAAATTATATTAAGCACATTCTTTCTGAAACACAGTATTTGGAAATGTCGTTGAAATAGCTTGTAACAGTATTAAACATAGAAAATAATGAATGCAGAATTATTCTACCACAAACCACTTGTGGCAAAATATGAGTGATCACCTCTTTTACTTGAAACTCCAAGCAAGGGTTTCCACTTATTATCCATGTGTAGCTGCTTAACTGAATGGATTGCTGATAGAAATAATCGGTTAAAGGCTCTTTGTCTCAGAGATATCCCAACCAGTTTGAAAAACAGTTATAATGATATATAGTATACAAATTAGGCCTCCAGATTGCATCCTGGATCTTTCATTTTATTATATAAAGAATACATTCAAGCAGTGCTAAGCATGACAGATCAGGCCTCACTCCATTTTCACATGACTGTAAACCAGGAGTAGCTCATGAAACAATGGATTTACATTGCTGTAAAACTGATGTAAGTGGGATAAGCAAGCAACAAGGCTCAGACCCCATATGAAAATGCTTGGAACTCCTCCAATAAGAAGGTCATGCTTCAGATGATGTGATAATGGATGTTATAAAACCAGAAAATGCTTTGCATATACAAAGTTCACAGTGGCATAATGGTTGAGATCCACACACTGGTGACCTCAACACCTGCCTGCTGCAGCAATGTCTAAACAACCAGCCTTGAAGGAGCTCCTATTGCTGAAGTAAAAATTATTTGTTGAACTTGCAGAAACATGTTCACAATATAGGTGCTTGGGTACTGTGAAGATGAAGACTGTGGTGGTATAGAAATCTAAACAGAGCTGGCTGCATTGCTGTGGAGCTCTGTCTTCTATACTAGCTTCATGCTAAATGTTGAGTCAAAGCTAGGGGAAAGAATTGTGGCATTATGATGGTCAAAAATATTACCAAGACTAACCAATGAGATTGCTACTTCTTTAATCACCACAGTCTCTGAGGAAATTTGCAACATACTGCATGATAAACCTCTCAGAGAAAAGAACAGGAATGGAGAGGACAGTGCTACCTCAATCTGGATCTTAGTGCTATGTCTGATCTCCAGTGTAAAACACATTTTTCTCTCTTTAGTTCAGACACACACACACACAGAGGGATAAAAAAAGCTAGCTTTTATTTTAATAAAGTGTGCAAAGTACTGAGAAGCCACAGTGGACCTTGTATGTCCATCTGCATGCAGTTTCAAGACAGGACTCCCACTGAGAACAAAGGATGCACAGAATGAATGTCAGAAATGTTCATACTTTGTAGAACCAGAATTTCATGTTGGAAATTTAAAAATAGAGAAAGACTATTTCTGTATAAAACAAAAATGGGAAAAGACCTAAAGAAAGAAAAAAAAAAGAGGAAGAAGATTTATTCTTTAGGTAGCTTCTGAACATTACTGCAAAATAGCAAAACGGGAATACTGTTTATGATTTAACACACCCACATTTCAGTAGCTAGCACACTAAATTGATAATTGTTCACAAAACCAGCTAAAACATATCAGTTTGGTTTACATGCACTGGTAAAAAAGAGAACTGGCACTATAAAATACTAAACCCCACAAGTTTTTAGCTTTTCTGTCACATCTCAGTGCATTTAATATCCTTCTGTCATATTATTTATGACTTCACAAAGAAACCAGTTATTTCCCATTATCTCATCAATAAATAAGTAAAGCAGAGCATGCTGCAGCACTACAATTCACTAATGAGATGCCTACAAAATTGTCATGGTGTCTAGTCTCAGAAGCTTGCACAGCATCTAACTATTAGAGTTCATCTCAGCCCTGAAGAGTAATTGCATTTTTTACACATTGATATGTTCCAACCTGATGGCTGAGACACATTTTGTAGTGGATTGCATAAAGTAAGTAAACCTTTCCATGACACATTTAACACTTAAAAACCCCAAAATTCTATCAGTGTTTTCACCTTTCATTAACATTTCCACCAGTCTATCATAAGAGAGTTGCCTTCCTTTCTGCTAAAGAAAGCAGGTCAAAACTTTTACTTTCGAATTCATGTGGAAAAAATCCAGCACTCCAGTCCCCATTGGAATGAGTTCTTTTAAAGCTAAGACATATAAATGTTAGATTATATGTTGTAACACATAACTAGAATCCAGTTCTACAGCCTGCTGAAGAAAAGGAAAGCCTTTCCACTAGCTCCTGTGGGCTTTGCCTCCACACCCAAATGCTGGTAGAAATAATTAACTTTTCAAGCCATTTATCTATATTGCTGCTTAGAAAAAAAAAGCATAGGTGAAAAATGTTTCTCTTTTGTATTAGATCAATAAGACTGTCACAAATGAAAAGAAACTAGCATGAAATTACTTCTACATTTATAAAGACAAAATATTTACCAATATTTTTCATATACAGTAAGTATAGTTTCCCCTGCAGTTGTTAGTGGCCTTTTTTATTATAAGATAAAAGATATAATATAGTGTTCACTATGTATATTTCTTTAGTTGTATTTTCTTCTAGGAATATTTTATATCTTGGAATACCATTTCAGCTGTGTTTTCTGCTGTTCATTAAAGGCACTATCAAGGACAGAAGATTTAAATGCTCTGAATTTTTTATGTTTTCCCTCTTTCTGTTCAATTAGAAGAAAAATATTCACCCAGGATTCTCTGAAGACATGTACAGAGGCAATTCTAAAATAACCAGATGCACAACTTTTTCTAAGATGGCCTGCCCAACATATTCTGTGTCCTTTCTCCTGAGAAAGATGCTGTCACAGAATCACAGAATCGTAGGGGTTGGA
>NW_010315341.1:0-8937 GCF_000700745.2 Antrostomus carolinensis
CCCCCTCCCTCCTTTTTGTTTCATGCTCCAGGTTTAAAACCTGTGGAGCAGATGAACTCAATCCATGGAGGGCTTTGTCAATACCTAACTGGTGTTATTCTCAGTGCAGCAGTACATGCACCTATAGGTGGAAGTTGGATCTTACTGATGGAAACATGTTTGTTTATAACTAGAAAATAGGTGTTTTATTTTGGAAATTTTATTAGTTATATTCAAGCTTTTGTAAACACAAGAGGTGGAGGGAAAGGTTTAATTTCTTTTTGAGTTAATTATTGGTTGGCAGCTGTATTTCTAAAAGCTTGTGATTGGAAAAAATTAAGTGAATTCATGATGTCAAAATAGATACCAGAAGAAATATGAAAAAAAAAAAAAGTGTCCCATAATCACTGCTGAAATGATTTAAATTCACTTTGAGGGACTTAAGTGATAAGTTTTTTGGTTTCTTTTTTTCATGCTATCTGGCATGCACAGTAACTGGTTATTATTTCTACTGCATCTGTCATCCAGCAGTAACTGGAGCATTATTAGGTTAGATGCTGTATCTATACATTGTGAGGGGTTTCTGGACGCTGAAGAGTTTATATTCTAAAGTAACATGACAAGAAAGAAGATTTTTGGAGATTCTTGTTTGCGAGAAGAGGGAGTGATGCTCAGAGTACTGCATGATTTTCCCAGATGTCATTGTAACAGTGCTGTCAGAGATGGGAACTGTGCCCAGATACCTCTAATCTGAGTGCCACTGCCTCAGATGCAAAGCCCATCTTCCTTTCTAATGGAAGGGGTTTTTTTTTTGTTGTTGTTGTTCCAAAATTACTTATAGTATGATTTCAGATGTGCACAGTTTAAAAGGAGTTTTATGCTTAGCTTCAGCTATTACTTTGAAAATTACCTGGTGATCATCTTCCTGTTTTTAAAAGGAGCTCTAACGCTTCCAGGGCAGCTTCAGACCTTGTCTTGGACTGACCGTCTTTATTATCGAAGGAAAAAAAAAAAGAGATTTGTGTCATAACAGATTGACAGTGTAAAAGGAACATGTTCTCCAAGCATTTTTTTCATAGAGTAAGGCAGAACTGAGCTCTTGGCCTGACAAATGCATTTGAGGTTCTAGAGAGATGTGCTTGATTGTATTCCTCACAATTTTTTTTGGCCTATATGTGATTTTCTGTAAGTGACATGTAGCAAATTTAAACAATTTTATTCAGAAATTATTTATCCTGTCCTGCTTCTTTGTATTAAAATGGAAATCCAAGCACTCAGATACTAGGCAATGGAAGGTATTTACCAGTGGCAATATTTTATTTCTTGGCAAAAACTACACGCAAATGAGGTAACTGTTCTGATAGCTTCTGGAGCTGCTTTTGAAGTGTGTCAGACAGTTGATGTAATGATGAACTGATTGGCTGCCTTGTCCACCTGAACACACACTGGCTTTGATTCTTCATTAATTCTGCAGGAAAACAAGTTTCTGTGCCAGTCCCATTCAGTGAGGGACTGTTGCAGATGACTGTTCATTATAAAAAGGAAATGGTATTTTCTCATGGCCGTATGTTCTTTGAGATTCCCTTCGGCAACTCTCCAGAAACCTGTTTGTTTGCCCTCAGAGGAGGTGTATATGGAAGTTGAACATTGGAATTCAGAAAGGGATTGAAAAACTAATAAAAATGTGACAAAAGAAATACTTATTCTAAAAGGAAAGGGACTTGCATATTGATAACCTTGAAATGAAATAATAAAAAATTCATGATGGTGTATTGTGGACTAAGCGTGTGTCTTTGTGACTAAACCAAATATGAAACTGGAGCTTAGGATATTCTGTTTCCAACAGAATTAGTTTTCTCCATTTGTTTTACTGGTAACAGAAACTTAATCAAGTGTCTGTACAGCATCTGAAATAATTTTAAAGTTATATTATTAATGTTTTATTATCAAAATACTCAAGTTAATAAAAAAACCCCACAATAACAGTAAACAATGCAAAAGGGAAAAAAGATTTGTGATTGCAATGTAAAGGTCAATGTAAGTGACAATATTTTCTCTGCTGGGTATGAATCCTGCTTTCATTCTTGTATGTGGGAGGAAGTATTGAAATTTAGCCAACAGGCAAAGTGGCTGACATTATGTAGTTGAATGTTTTGAAGAATAAATCAGAAAGGTATAGTGACCTTTTTTTTTTCTGCCTAAAACTTATCTAGTTACATTAGGGTTCCATTGTCTTTCAGAATTATCTATATTGGAGATGCAGACTCCGACATGTATATCTGTAATTTGTACAGTTATTTGGGAAACATACTTTCTAAAACCAAAAGAGACAGACAACACAGGTCTATCAAAAGTAACTGATGGTTCTTTCCAGGTAGACCATTATTCCTCTTTTCTCTTTCTGTTTAATTTCAAAGGAAGTTCCAGTGGAGTTGTGGCACTGACCTTGAGTGCTATGCATGTAATACTCTTGAGAGGAAGAGGTGATAGAAATAGATAGTAAAAGGAGAGCAGCTGGCCTGGGATGGTAAGAATTTGATGCTTTACAACATAAGTTTTGGCACATTTTGATTTTCTTTTTTCCCTATGTTTATGGCAGAGAAGAGAAAAATGCACAATTTGGCCATGTTTTTTTAGGCAGCTTGAAGCAAGTAACATGCTTTAGGGCTCATGAGATGTCCCATTGATACTGCAGTGAAACACACTTAAGTATAACAGATTTCATTTTGACTATGATCCTGTTGACTGAGACCTGCAAGCCAACAAAACACCTGGGCACATAATAAAGAATGTATTCAAGGAATTCAGAATTAATTAAAACATACTGAGTGACTCAGTAACAGCAAAATGCTTCATGTATGCCAGTGAGGTCTACTGAAAATTTCAGTGATGTTTCATCATGTGCAGGCATTTTGTGAATTCTAGTCTGAGAAAACTGGAGATTTTGTCTTACTGTGTAATTCATTCATTTGAAAGTAGTCACTTCTAGTGTTTAACAGTGCATGGGCAGCTTGGAGCAGGTTGAAGAGCATCCCACCTAAGGGAATTGCAAAGGGAATTTAGGGAGGCAGGAGGCAATTACCTGAACTGTAATTTGGCCAGGAGATAGGAACTAACATTGCAGTGCTTATTAAACCCTGAGAGTAATGAAGAGCTATCTTTTACTGCCAGATAGTAATGGATGTTGTTGATCTTGGAATGACTTGATATGATTCACTTTTTCTGGCAAGAGGTGAATGAGCGACATTGCCAATAACTATAAAGTACTCACTGGATAAAGCGTTTCTTTTGTCTAGTATCTAGTGGACTTCTCTCTGGCAAACTCATTTTCCTCTGTAAAAGCCACGGTTAGAGTACCAAGATGCCTGTAAAGAGCATTCTGCTTGATTTGCTGGGTGAGCAACCTAATTCTTCATTACCAAGAACTTGTCTGGCATTGCAAAATATTTCTGAAAACTGGCAAAAAAGGAGTTTGCATGTTTTCATTTTTTTTTTACCAGGATATTTCAAATGATCATACTGAATCTTTGTATATGACGATACAGTGTATTTATCAAAAGTTACCCCACAATTTCTATAAATATCTTATTACTTTTCCTGTTATATAAAATAATATTTATTTCTTTTCAATATGAAAAAAATGTATGTATATATAACAGATTTTAAAATATTTAATCAAGAGTCTGAATCCTGCATTTGAGCCTATGTATTTCAGTTACAGGTTTACATGATTTTTTAGGTTTCTCTCCCTCCTTTAAAAAAATGAAAAACTCTTGCCTAAGGCATAATGTAGAGCTACTGATTTTTTGTTTGTTTTTAAGTAAGGATGAAATAGAATTATTTTAAAGGCTTACATTTCTCAGAGGAGCAACAGGACCAAACTGATTTCAATGAATTCTTTAGGAGACTCTAAGAAATCAAAATTAACATTGTCTGTATGTTGTGCCTCCCCATAAACTGTTAGAATAGCTAGTAAAGTTTGCCTGGGGAGGCAATATGGTTTTGTTGATAACTTAAAGATCAGTAATCTTGTTTTCTATTTCAGTTCAATTGTCCTCTCTGTAGCTCTTCTCTCTCATATTTTGCTGCTGTTGTTTAATTAGACTGCCAGGTCTTTGGTCAGGGAATGTTTTACTGCTTTTATACACTGTATAGTGTAATTATCTTAACAGTATGTGAGATTCTCAGCACTGTATACAACAGAAATTTCAAGTACTTTAAAACAATTTGAAATTCCTGATTTCACCAAGCAGAGCACTTGACTGTGTGGTTCACTTTTAGCTTATGAATTTCACTCTTGATCATTATTGGGACCATCTTAAGACTTGAATTTAAACACCTGCTGAAGTGCTTTGTAGTGAAATATATGCTAGAGCAAAGCTGCTCAGAAATGCATGTATAAATATAGTTTAATTAATTCTAGCCCTGTTTCTCTTCTGAGACAGACTGACATGCTTATGGGGAGGAGCTCAAAGCTCTGCTTCAAATTAGACTTGAGAATTCTAAATAAAAATAAATGAGATTTTTTTTTGAAAGTTAATAAAGTTTTTCCTTTGTGTAAGTGCATGGCTATGAGAGATATATTTAGTTGCAGTGAATTTCACTAGCCCAGAGAAAGACCTCTAAGAGGTAAGATAATGTAGCATCTCCATGTTTTGGTTTACTAGACTGTCAACTGTTTGTACCAGGGGTTTAGATGTTGAGGCTATAATTTAGGCTGGCATTTGAAATAAAAGTTTTGCTGTTTTTTGTTTGTTTGGTTTTTTTCCATTTTTAAGTGCAGATGGAGGAGCTGGTTAGTAAGAAAAACAACAAAATAAATATGAAACCTAGAACACAGTGGTGTTTGTCAGTTCTGTTCTGACTGGGGTCTTGATATATTTAAAGAAGGCACCTTGAAACAAAAAAAAAAAACCCCTGAGAATTTCAGTGAAACAAAATAGGCAGGTCTTGCTTTGACAAACACATTTAAACTTGAAGAATGCTTCAGTTTGTGAGTGTACTCCATGCACAGCAAATTCCATCTCTCATACAACACGGCTCTATGAGCAGCGAGTAGTAAAGGCAGTGCATGTGAATTACTGTAAACTCCCAAACAAATATCCCTCCTTTGCATTTATGTATTTCTTTTCACTCATGGATTTTGTTATACTTTACAGACCGCAGGCAGATGTGGAAGGCTCCCTTGGAAGTCCTGAAGAAAGCAATGACAAAGAAAGATGGGCTGGCTTTCCTTGCTGGTGAATAGCAGAGCTGGAAGCAGAACATGGAGCCGTGACCTATGGCCACAGGTTTTAAGCATTTTGAGCTTCATCTAAAACCTATTAAAGCTAATGCTGTAGTTTCATTCTCCCACTGCTTTTAATAGTCTTTGACTGGTTAATTGAAGTCAATAGGAAAGCATGAACTGAATCTGAATCCTTTGGATTTAGCCACTCTCACTTTCCCCTTAACACTACTTATAGACTGCCAGTCTTTGACTGCTTTCCTTGTCCAGTCAGCCAGCTATGTCTTAAGTTCTTTTCAATTTAAAGGCATTTTTATTAGTTTTTTTCCATTCCTGTATCAATTTTATCTTTATTTTAAGGGTCTTGATTTAGCTGGAATAAAGCTTCATTCTTCACAACTTTCTTTAAATGTAGAATGCTATCAGAAAGAAGTGTTAAATTTTATTGCAGCAGTTCATAAATGGATGCTGCTTATTCAAGAAAACCCATTTCAGCCAGCTAAGTGAAAATAAAGATATGCATTATTTACGGGACATAATGTGAGTAAGTAGGCTGCATGCACAGATAGCAGATGAAAAACCATCAGATGTTGCTAGGAAAATTACTGTTAGGGGAAAAAAAGCTTGTCGTCAGGCACACAGGCTGTGTATATATATACTTAGTTAAAAACCAGAGGTGAATCAGTTTTTCACAATAATTGTCATCCTCAGACTTCACTCTGAGAAACTGGAGACACTGGCATTCTCTTCCTTCAGGAGTAAGATTATATCTTGATTGCTATCTCCTTTCTTTATGTGAATGGGGGAAAGAGATTAACCTGTGTTAATTATAAGAGATCACTTTCCACACTGGCTAAGGCTTTTCCTTGGTTTTCCTAGCTGGTATTTCCAGCTGCCCCAGAAAATGGTCAGCAGCCAGCATGATGTGCATAATGCTGGCAAGTAGGATTCAGCCAGGCAAACTTTTCCTCACACCCATGTATTATACACCTCAAATAATATACCATTTTCTTGCCTGTTGCAGGGTTAATTCTGATCAAAGTGACATTTTTTTTCTTCATGCGAAGTTAATGACTTACAAAAATCCCCCAATTATACCTCCTTGCTAGAGATAACATGTCTTCTTGGGTGTAGAGTGCATTATGTCATTGTCAACTGTCCCAAGTTAATTAGGGTGGATAAGATAGGGCAGGAGAAGCTACCAATGTTTCTGAGAAGTCAAAGAGCAAGAGTTGGTGAGCAAAAGGACAGAGCTGTTCTGCAAAGGAAAGCAAGATGGGAGCAAGAGTGACAACTCTGCATTCAGGGAAACGCTTTTTGCAGGTCATTTCATAGCCATCTGATCTCAGGTTACACACCATGCTATAGAAGAGCAGCCTTGAGAGCAGTCTTCAAGTATTCAGGTTTTCTGAAGCTTTTCTGACCTTATCAGAACTTAGAAAGTGGCCAATAACCTTGCAGACACAAGTTGCAAGACAAGGGATGTGATGCTCGGGACTCCTGCATGGTCCAAGATGAAAGATTTAGTGTTATTAGCTAGTTTAAGGCTTTCTATGAGGAAATGCAGCACTCAAAATTAAGAAAATGGAATAAAAATACTAAAAATACTGAATGAAATATTAGGCTGATTTTTAGTCTACCAAGAACCATTTTACCCATGGTCTGACAATGGGATAGGTTTACATTTGTTTATGTCTGTGCCCTGTGTGCCTGACCCAAAGCTGAAAGCTGCCATTGATCTTGCATCATGCCAAAGGGCTCAGAGAAAAGAAATCTGGCTATGCTTGAAAAGAAAAAGGAGCAGAATAGATCAAATCTCTCTGCATGTATCTGAATAAACCCAAAGTTTCTGTTCATAAATATATTGTAGCTGCTATAAGGAACATTTATAATATGCCATAAATATAAATGAGTTCTGAGATGGAGCAACACTGCCTTGGAAGATGAATCTTAAATGTTTGGGGTTTTTTTTTCCCATACACAGGGGAAAGGTATATAATTATGTCTTAGTTAATTCATGATAAGAAAATTCTTACAATCTCCTTCCCTGAGTAAGCTACTAAAGAAGCTTGGACCTGGAGAAACAGTGCTTTTCCTCATAAATTGGCTTCATGTGACAAGAACAAGAACGGTTAATATGGTTTGCTGATTACATTGTTCGACAGTAAAGTGATCGTTTGTTAACAAAAACAGGCACACAATAGTCTTAAAGCTTATACAAGAATCCACCTGGTTAAGATCTGAGCTATTGATAGTTGCATGTTTTTCTTAGTAAGTGATGATTTGTGAATGAACTACGTTTTGTTAGGAAAGTTCAGAATGAGCACCTCAAACTCTTCAGCTTTTAAAACTCTGAACATTGCATATGGAGATGGTTTGTTTTTAATCAGTATTACAAAACAAAGCACTCTGAAAAAAGCTACAACAATTTAATTTAAGCATTTTTAGCTTAGTATGTCAGGCCTGTCTATTATACTACAATGTATTATATATTAACTTACCTCCTCTTTTGACATTGAAATTAGTGTTGAAGTGTCAGAGATTCCCCTGAGATGGAAATTCTGTTTTCTAGCTAACTCTAAATGGATCTGCTTCTCTTCCCATACTGGTTTGATTTCTTAATTTTTAATGCAATTACTCTTGATTTATACCACTAAATGAGAAGGTGTTTTTTAAACCAACAAACACGAGCCACCTGGGTTTTCTTAATTGCTGAAATGAGTTGTTCACATATGCCTGTTTTACATGTGATGGAATTATTTTATTTAATCCCCAGGTTTCCAAGAGGAGGAGGAGTAAGTATTTGCAGTGCTGGTGCCAGCTGAAGTGATCTATCAGCGTCGCGCTGTGCAGTGTTGTGTGGATTTTCTAACTCTGCTAATAAGCCATGCCTTTTACAAGCATCTTTAAAACCACGCATATTTGTGCCTTCGTCTCCTCTGTTTCTGAACTGGCTCCATCAGGTATGCCAACATTCTTAATGTAGATATGTTGTGGATAATTATGTTTTACTCAGGTGCTTGGACTACACTTCAAATTTTAGGTTTGGGACAGATGCAGGAGATCCTGCCACAGTGAAGGCACAGTGGCTAGAAGAAACCTTTGCGATGTTTTCCATTGCAGCATCCAGTATGTTGGTGTTAATCCAGTGTGTCTAGGAAACAAGAGATTACAAACAAGATATAAGAGAAAAAATATTTTAATTTGTGCATCTTTCAAGGAGCATTGTACAAAGATTTGGAGTTGCTCTATTTGGAAGATGAAGAGAAGTGAATCTGAGTCCTATAAGGACATTCTGAATGTTCATAACTATTTTATCCTTACAAAAAAAAGGACTTAATTAAAATAACATTTTAGACTTATTTCATTGACTTACGCTATCTTTAGTCTTCTATATGCACCCAGAATTAATATAAAATTAGATAGAGGTTCTTTATCCCACTTGCTTTACACCTGGTGTAATGATTTATTCCTAAGCAGCACCAGAATAGAAGGAGCTTCCTTCTTGGTATTCCTTGTCTTTCTAGTCCCATTTCATTGGTATTAAGAAATTTTTGATGGCTCCTAAATAATACCACCAAAAATATTTAAACTTACACTTGAAAAATGGCATATTTTACACATAAACAGCACACTGACTGCTTTCTGTATGGTTAAATTTAAGATTTAATAAGCACACTAATTACATTTATGTTGATACTATTGAATTGATATGCGAACATAGAATCATA
>NW_010315342.1:0-8108 GCF_000700745.2 Antrostomus carolinensis
TGCAAGGTCGGTAAAATAGCATGACAAACATTTCCAGTGTTTGTTTTAAACTCGTGATTCATCATACATACTCCAAAAAATGTCACCTTTGTTCTGCAAATATTCTGGCTGTTACCCTTGACTTGTTTGAATCACATCTTAGCACTGCCTTGTGTTTTATGAACCATACCTCATACATGAGGTATCTGCAGTTTAAAAAAACTATACAAGAAGCAAATGCTTGGTACTGGATGCACACCTGAAATGGGACACGTGGCTGTTAATTTAAAAAAAAATAAAATAAAAAGAGACCCTTATCTTTGATTTGCTGAAGTTACTGGAAAAGTAAGTCTGCTATTGCCTTTGGTGGCTTTTGGCCCATCTTTGTGCAAGACCACCAAAGAGGTGGTTTTTCCATTATTTGTGACTCACTAAGATTTTTGGAAAGCCTCTAATTCTGCATGCAAAGAGCAAGCAGGACGCTGTGCTTTTTTACTAAGACCGTGAGCAAGACACCACAGTGGTCATGTGATCAGAGTCCTCTGCCACACAATGCAATTCATCTTTCCTACCTGCCTGGGTCCGCCCAGGCTCAGTATCTTAGTCTCTTCCATACCAGGCAAGTGCTTTAGCTGCTGCTTCTGCTCTGCACCTCTCTGGTTTTGACCAGATATTTCATTCAGTACCTGAGGAATCCAGACAACAATGAGCACTGTTCAAACTTTTAGTGGTACATAACAGATGCAATTTAAATAAGTCAACGTTTTCTGACAAAAGCAAAATGTGATCAGGAAATCCCTGACCTGATCTAAACCTTACCAAAGTTTTGGTCAGTGTGTAAATTTTCTTCACTGCGGAGTTGTAAATCATCATTTTACTACAGACATTGAAAAATTCTGGTCTCCTGATGCAGAAACAGTGCTGCCATCTCTTCTGATTAATTTTCATCAGCTTTCTCATAGTAATTGTTGTTTTAAATCTCCTTCACCTAAATTCCTCTGAATATTGGCTTGGTTTCTGTCTGTGGGGGTTGGTTAGTTTGTTTGTTTGCTTAGGGGTTTGGGTTTCTTGTTTTGTTTTAAGCAATTTTTCTACCCTTAGAAATAAAGAGGGAAAAAACTTTAAATCCCAGTAGAACTGTAGGGAGCAAAACCCAAAGTACAAACAAAAAAAGAACAAACACCAACTCTCCCCCTTGGATTTTTCAGCCACCTTTAAAATATTGCAGTGTAGGTGCTGGTATTACATAATGTGGGTTGCACCCTCATACCTCCTGTTGGAGTCAGGGTAGGAGTTGGGTGACAGTATCCTTTGTGCATCATCTGCCTCATCTACATCTTGCCAGACTGATGTTTTACTTCCACATGTACATACCATGATCTTTTCCCTCTCTTCACCATTTTTGCTTGTTGGTGACTGTTTTAGTTGCATAATTAATTGCAGAGGTATTTATTAACAGGGGCTTTTTCTTTCGAGATACTTGGTCTAGCCCTCGCTCTCCTTACTGCTGTTGCAGTAAAGTGCACTTCCTCAATTAACCATTAAGCGGGGATGTAAATTAAGCTGCTGGACTAGCAGATAAATGAAACTGTCACATCTATAATTGCTAGGCAAAGTGGCTACAATTTTAGCTATTTTCATTGGCCTATTATTGCAACTTTCTATTGCTAAAATAATCAATCATTGTTTCTGTAGAGAAAGGTACGTAGTGTATGAGAGACACATTGCATATGCAATAAGATGGGATGTTGGGAGATTTTTAAGCAGAGATTCTGTATAGGAGAGCTTTGTCAAGGCCCCAGGTCCATTGTAAGTTAGAAAATAATTGTTTAAACAGCATGCAGTGCTGTGCTGGTTGCTTTGCCAGTGTGCATGGACAGTGTGCTTGAAGGAGATGCTGAGAGCCAAGCGTGGGGTGTAGGCAGGCTGAGGAAGCACTGGGCTGGTGCTCTCCTAGTGCCTGTTCACTGGTGGTGGCCACAAGTGGGTCAGTAGCTCCATGTGAAGTCATTCTCTGTCTTGTCTGTTCAACTGTGAGCCTGTTTCAGGGAGCGTGTCTCACCACGTGCATGTGCCACAGCTCACGCAGCTATTTGCATTGGGACAGAAGGTAGCTCTGTGATATAAAACACAGCAAATAACTTTAAAAAGTATTGGCAAGCTTTCATTTTTTTTCCCCTAAAGTAATTCTTCCTTAATGTTTGTTTCCACTTAAAAGAGCGTATGGGTCATTTGATAATTTCCTTTCCTGTATGAGATCCAAGAGATTTATTCATATACCAGGTGACTAGAACATATCTTTCAATTAGAAGTGAAATGAGAACAGTTTGATACATGCTTTTGATGCATTTTTCAGACTGTTCTGTGTAACTTTAGCCTGTCTGTTATTGTGCAGGTATTTGGAACACTCAATAGTACTTGCTTTGGTCTACCAACAGTATGTTTTGATTAGCTAAAAGTTCCATTGGGGGAAAACCCAAGATTAGAAATTCAAGTTTTATTAACTGTGCCTAGAGCAGAAAGTCATTGGAGTTTCAAATCGGTCTCAAGAGCCCAAGAAGCTGTAAATCATTCAAGCTCATTAGAAAGTTGCTTAAGCTCTTTTGTTTCTATCCTAAAATTCTCTATTATGCAGTATTTTATCCTATATATAAAGTCCCTACAACTCCTAATTGTTATGAAGAACAAATGCAGATCTCTGTAATTGTTTGGTCTGTTTTCATGGAGGAAACTTTTGAGATATCACATGAAGGACATATATTGCACATTTTAAAACAAACAAAACCAAACAACTTTGGGCAAGTTTCTGAGGATATTCAATCCCTCAAACAGATGATAGGCAAGAGATGGAAACCCTGTCGTCAGTAAACTACGCCACTGTAAGGGCTCTCCAGTGGGTCACTCAAAAACAAAACAAAAACATACTGTCTGCTTCTAAAAATGCTGACCTCAATGTCTCTCTTTACCCTAAAACTTACCAGGAGTATTGACAAAGGAACCCTATCCTGGACTGAAATTCCCACTTTTAATTGGAGATTAACCCACACTGTAGGCTCTGAATAGGTCCAGCACAGTTGCAGATCCAATTCAATATAGGCGACGTGTTTGGTCTTTCTGCAATTTCTCAATATTGCAATTTTCCTAGAAATATTAGCAGATAAAGATAAAGCAATTTTAGTTATTCCTCAGTGGCATCCTCTGTACTGATTTCAGGCTCTTCTTGAAATGCTAATATATCATCCTCAGTGCTGTACTCTTGCAGCCTGTTCCCCGAAGGGGATTTGGATTGCCTTCTTAGTAGCAGATTATTTCCTGATCACATTTCTCATATTAGGGAATCCATGTATTCAGCAAGAGACCAAAGCGCAATGATCATTTTACAATTTAGCTTTATCTAGTCATCTATTAGCAAGTCATATGATATTTCAAGTCATTTTAGCTTTGATGAGGAAAAGAGCTCACCAAGACATCAATCACACAGTAGTTTGTATACAAAGCAAATCGGTGCCTCAAAGCATCTAAATAAAATACTTTTTCCTTGAAAAACAGATATTCTTGCTATCGGGGCACCGGAGGATGTTTACAGATGCCTTCCTGTGTCTGCTTTGCTGGACCATTTAATGCTAATCTAGTGTTAGATTACCTTTCCGAAACTGCTAATAAAATCTCTTCTATTACTGTGTTTAACTGAGACCCCAGGGCTTCAGAGATGAGATTTCTATCCACTGACAAATCACGGCTGGGTGAAAACTCAAAGCTGATACTTTTTTGCATCAGGTGTGAAACACACTCGCATCCTAATCCTGCTAAATGATACGGTAATGGAGAGATGTGTGAAAGGTTTGTTTATTCCACAGAAGAGATCTCATCTAGGGACGAGGGCAGGGGGAATATATATCCTTGAGCTATATGCAATTGCAAGGAGGCCAAAGTGGATGTAAAATGCTGTTTGGCACCCGGGGAATGCAGATTTTAAGGTCTGTACACAGTACAAAGTGGTAAAGGCTAAGACCCTGTTTGTCTTCCCAGCCCTGCTAGTCTCACTGTTGCAAACAGTCCAGGGAATTCAAGAACACCAAATGTACCTCAGTTAAGAGGGGTTTGATAAGAGATTTTCAGCTGGCATAAATCCTTATCATTCTTTCATGTCCCATTGTAATTACGGCTGGCAAACCTTTGGGGCAAGTACTGCAGGAGTTGGTGAGTGAAATGACCCTGGAGAGCATCTCTCCATATGGCAGCACGACTGGAAGACTGAGATTTTTCCCAGACTAATGTGACCCATCAGAGCTTTGCGCTCATGTTATTGATGGAGTTTCTCTATTGCATGTATTGTCCAAATGTCTTCTCTTCTAACAAACAACAAACTATATTTTACAATTATTGGTATTCTGGGAAGATTCCCCTGGAAAACATCTCAAATTCCTTTGTGTAGGGTGCCTTTGGGGACCTTTAAGGTTTTGGATGCATAGTGCTGGCTAGCACCTGATAGGAATGCACTTTGGAAGGCAGCGTGAGTTTGATTTTTCACAGTATTATGTCTTGTTCAGCCCTTGAAATCTGGTCGCGGAGAGTAGGAGATAAAACATCTCCCATACAGAAATTCAGGGCACCGCAGTGGCTTTATTCTCTCTGTAGTGCCACCCAAAACTGGAAGGCAGCAGGAAATAAAGCCTTCTCTTTCTGCTTTCCACTTCCTTCTACTTCAGGTGGCAGCAGATGAACTACTCATCCAGACTTTTTCCATATTCACTGTTAAGAAATAGGCATTTCTAGAGCGTGATTCATCTGATCTGTTTCAGATGTCAGCATTAGGAGGAGGTGGGATGCACTGCTTCTCTCTGCCACCTGTGAAGGGCGGCTCTCCATGTCTAGTTCAGAGCGAGGCAGCTAATCTTAGCTGACAGAGATCCTAGCCCATATGTTCAGCCCCTTCCCCTGATGACCTTAGTTGGCCCTTCCAGAGAAAAAGGCCTCTTCTGAGTCAGTCTGTGTGTGTGGTTTTTGGCAGATGAGCAGTGCAGAATCACAAAGCCCAGTACAGGGATGTAACTTGTCCTCCAACTTCAAACAGGCAATTCCCAGATTAAAACCTACACATTTCCAAGGCTTGCTCCTGTTGGAAGAAATGCTCAGTGATGGTCTTCCACCAGAAGCACTGAACTCTGCAAGAGGTGGGTTACCTTTTGCCAAAACAAGACCCCAGACCTGGTAGGAGGTTGATTCCCTTTGGCTGTTTCTAAAAGGAGATGGCAGTTTCCTTTCAGAAGCGAGTGGGAAAAGAAAAGGTGGGGCTTGACCCCCCCCAGTTATCTGCCCTTGTGGCAGCAAGGATCGCCTCTGCATGTGACAGCCTTCTGCCATGCCTTTTGCTTCAGCTGCCCACCCCTTCTCTTGGGATATTTTGCCTCGGTTACCAGATTTTCAGACTTACCCCTTGCTGCATGTCTAATAGGAGAAAAATGAAGAATGAGTCAAAGGCATCGACTGAAAAGAAGAGCTAAACAGCTTTGTTTATAGAGGAGGAAAGAAATTAAGAGCTGATCTAAAAAAAAAAAAAGCTGGGAGATGAAATGAAGATAAACTAGAAAACGGCAAGCAGTCGGTAGACTGGATGGTCATTTTTTGTTCTTGAAAACTCTTTGCTCTTACGAATGCCAGTGACCCTTGAAGGATCTCTTTGAGTGATTGGACAACTCCAGCTAAGTGGGAAACACAGCAGTATATTTTTCATAGATCCTAGAGACAGGCCTGCTAGCACAGGCTCAGTAGCAGCTTGGATGGATCTTTTCTAGCCCTTTTGCACTGCTATTAGATATTCTGCAGGCTGCCAAAGAGGGATAAGGAAAATCAAGCCAAGGGAGGTCTGAAAACCTCACTGCATCAAGGACAGTGTCTGCTGTGTGAATTGTCAGGAAAGGTTTAGATATTGGCATAGTCTTCTCTCCTGGAGGCAGGACAGTCAGGCAACTGAATTCTCCATAAATTTTCCTGTCATTCATCTGCCAGTATTTTTCAGAAAGGCTGCTGTTCCATTCAGGTACTCCCCTTTTGTAATCGAATGATGATTTATTATCCAAGCAATGAAGAAAAATACATTACCTTGGAATTTATGAATGCGTAATGATATGTAAGCCATAATAATGAATCACTCCTTTCCCTCCCCTCCCTTCCTCATGTATATTGGGATGTTTATTTCCATATAAATTTCCATTTATTTACGTCCTCCGAAGTTCTCCTTCACAAAGAGGAATTCCCAAGTTAAGGTGCTGGAGAGTTTGAGATACCCGAGTTAAAGAACAAACAAACAAAAACCATATGCCTCCAGCTTTCGACTGCCCTGTGTACTTGCTTTCCCAGTGCTTGCTTGCTCTCCTTCCCTGAGCTATCATGTTTCTGACTCGGGTAACTATTCACTCAAGGTCTGGGTGTGGAGCATTGCCCAAGTCTGAGCACAGGCTAGGGCAAACCAAGGTCCTTGACCACTTTGCTGCCGTTTCATAATTCAGCAAGGACTGGTGCAGAGTCAGAGGAGCGCTGGCTCCCCTGCAAGTTGTCCTGGTGAGAGGTGCCCAAGGGGTGACCCACAGGACAGCAGTGTTACATGCCATAGAGTTTTTCTCCAGTCCATA
Organism: Antrostomus carolinensis; assembly: GCF_000700745.2. Lineage (NCBI taxonomy): Eukaryota > Metazoa > Chordata > Aves > Caprimulgiformes > Caprimulgidae > Antrostomus > Antrostomus carolinensis. The sequence continues at coordinate 6,612 of NW_010315342.1, forward strand.
GTCTTAGGTTTTGCTTTTATTTGAGTAAAACTAGAGCCAAGGGTCTAACCTAATCCAGGCTGGAGTAGGAGAAAAAAAAAACCAACACAACTCTTGTTAAAGCCTTGAGGGAGCAGTGTTGGAGAGAGACTGAAGCCTGTCATGAGTGAAATGAATCTGGTGATGCAACCTGCTCAAAGTAACTCCAAATGTATGTGTTGCATTCAGGTGTTGAACTGAGCTACCGTGATGCCTTCCGTTCCCTACAGGGTTGTTTTCTCCACTCTAATGCATTACTGCATCTGGCCCCATTTGGAAGACAGGTAGTGACATGCACAGTGGCAGAGCCATTACAAAAGAGGAAAACTATCTGAACTAGATTGAAAATTGTTTAAGCTGATGTAGTGTCATTGCCTTGGCCAATGCTGTGCTCTACGAGATGGGATGGATCAAGAGGAATTCCATGATAGGTAGAAGCAATACCAGTTAAAGCATACCTGATATCTCTGCCACACACTCCCCAAACCTCTGCTACTGTTTGCCAGGGAATCTTCTAGCTGGGCTGATGCTTATGTTTATTTTCTGGAGTTATCTGCAAAAATTTGTGTGCCATTTACCAGCTTCCCCAGTGTGTTACTATTGTGCTGTGCTTGAAATGTAGTTGGCAGAATGCATTCTTTAAAGCTCTTTTGACATCTCCAGTCTAGTGGTGGTTAGAGACCCAGATCTACTGAAATTTGGAAGGAGCTGGGAATTTAGCACATAGAAATTTCATTGAAAATCCCAGGCTAGGCCATTTGTTACAGTTGGTGTATTCAGAGCGTGTCACAGGAAAAAAAAAAAATTGTTGCCCGTAAGAGCTTTAGGGAACAATCCCACAGTTTTGGCTGCTCTGTTAAAGTCTCATAAGGCAGGACAGACACTGCAGAAGGTTTCATCCCTCTGGGGCTACAACATGTGGTTCTGAAGGGATTAATAAACCCACTGTATTTCAGAGAGTGCTGTAACAAGATGGTATTGCAAAAGTGTCTCAAATACCGAGTAGGACTTTGGCCAGAGGCAGAGTTTCCAGTGTCTGGAACTGCACACACACAGGCGCTCTTAGGTTGCTCAAGACTAAATCGGGTCTTTAGCAAAATGAAGACGTTACTGGAAAAACATAAAACTTTATCCATCCTTGCAGGCTGCATTTGCATTTGAATTCTTTTCATGCTCATAAAGTGTTATATTAAATATTAATATGGTATTTTTCTCGTGTTACTGTACACTTTCCACACACCTGGAAATTAACTCCATTGTAACCACAATAACCCCCTAAAAGAGGACAAAGAACTTGTTTATACTAGTGGAAGAATATAGCAAAAGCAGGTTGAAGAATTTCATTTTTCCACTGGCCTGTCAAATTCCTTGACTGACATCACTAAAAATACAGGCATGACTATCTCTGTGTTCCTTTGTTATTAAAATGCAGCAGAACAACAGGGCAGGCAGTGCTTGGGAAAGCACAGAGGAGGAACT